>NW_006800856.1:0-34734 GCF_000485575.1 Poecilia formosa | reverse complement strand
GTACGTCAGTTTAATCTGTGACTGCTGGAAGGTGTGAACTATTTGTTTCAGACTAAATACACTTAAATAATTTTTAGATTTGTTCCTCTTGTAGTCGATTCTCAAACGATATGTTGAGTCTTTACATCTGATCTGATGTAGTCAGACTCCTGCCAGTCGAGTTAATACCAAATTACCAGACGTGCTCCTTTTACCGCCATGTTTCAAAGAGGATGTAGAAACCACCAGGTGAGAGACAGTCCGACCTGATTCACCTGGACTTTGCTTCCTGGTTGAACATGTTTGAATGAGGTGTGTAGTGTTTTCTTTAAAACAAAAGTAGGTTTTAACTAGATGAACAAAACGCTAATCTCATAAAATAACAATGTGGTTGTCAATCACACCTTCAGATAAGGGAGCCGAGCTTTAATGTGGCAGATTGACATCTTCTTCTCTCGGCTTTCACTTTGCACACACACAGTGTGAGAAGAAATGTTACATGTCAGATTTAGATCAGTCAGAATGACATTTAGTTTTGATTCTTGTCCTGGAATAATACTGAACTTTTTAAGGCAGTTTGAACTTTGCATGATGCAGTTTAGTCTTTCCTTAAAGATTCCTTGCATTGAAAATGTGATGCTGCCAGAATTTCAGCTCGTTAAATCTTATTTTTTCTATAAAATCTGTTGTTGATTGAACCATTATTAAATGATCGAATCTCTACAACAGCTGACAGTAAATTTATATTTGCAACATGTTGCTGCATGAATGAGTCAAATGTCCTGTCGGTGTAAAGTATGCTAAATCATTGCTGCTCCGCTTTCATTCTGCCTGCAGGTGCAAAATAAACACAAGAATGCTGTGACTCAAAGTGTGGCTTATGGGCCGTCTGCGGCCCGTGTCCTGACTTTATGCGGTCCCTACTTAATGTCAGAATTATTTTATTAAATCTTGGAAAATACACCAAGTGTTTTCAAATAAAACGTTACCAGCTGGTGGTTTTAATGCTGGGAAAAACTAAATTTTCCTTTCTTTTAATAGAAAAAACATGCAAAACTCTTATATTTTTGGATTTATAATGAATTCCACATACATTTCCTACAAGACTTGACATTTTATTTAAAGCAGCGTGTATAAGACTGAAATGACACTCATGAATACAAGAGTCTTCATAAATGTTTACGACTGCCGTCATGAAGTTTCATTCAGAAAACAAAGACCATTTTAATGCAAAGTTGCATTACAACTTGCATTGAAAGTCCATTAAAAATGGCAACTTTACACTGTTTGGTAAATAATGAAACTTTAATTTAGATTTTCCTTAAAAATTGCGTTAAAAGTCCATTAAAAGTGTCAATCTTTACCAAATTTAAACACTTCACGACAACAGTTGTAAACATTTCTGACGACTCATTCAGTGTCATGTCAGTCTTATGCAAACCCTTTCAACCAAAGTATCACCAAAAACATTTGTTTAATTAAAAAAATGTCACATAAGTTTATTGTTTATTGCCAAACTAACAGAGACGTGCACCAACAGGTTTGGCTGTGGAAACCTCCAGCTGTGAGACATTCCCAGCTGACCTGCCTGCACGTTTGTTTGTTCCCGTAACTCATGTCTGACATATTTGAAGGAGGTGTGTGGTGTTTTCCTGTAAAGCGAAACTATGTGTAAATGGGAAGAACAAAACCTTAACATACAAGGTGTGAACAGTTGTTAAATGAGCTCTTAAGATAACATTGTCAGCCCAGCATGCATCATCGGATGGGGGCGCCGCGGTTTGACGTGACATCGACCCACATCTTCATCTCTCTGCTTTGACTTCACACACTGATGGAAAAAACCTCATGAAGAAATGAGATTAATCAGGCCAATCTGAACATTTAGTACGTTCTCTGTACATTCTCTGCAAAAACATAAAATCTTACCAAGTACTTTTTGTCTCATTTCTGGTGCAAATGTATTAGTAAACATTAAGTAAGACAAAATTATCTTACAAGTAACTTTTCAGCAAAATATAGGAGCTTGTTTTAAGGAAATAATTCCTTAACATTGGTGCAAAAGTTCTAGTTCTATTATTTCACTTGTAACATGGGGAAATTGTCTTGTTAAAAGTAAATTCATCTGCCAATAGAACGAGGACTTTTTCACCAAAATGAAGGAATTATTTACTTAAAACAAGATACTTGCAAGTTGGTTTTGTCTTATTTAAAGTGCACAAAGACATTTGCACTAGAAACTAGACCAAAAATACTTGGTAAGATTTTGTTGTGATATTTGGACTTGTACTTAAGTTTTTAAAGCAGTTTAGACATCATGTGTTGCTTCCAGGGTGAAAAATATGCAAAATCATCCCGACTCCACGTGCACGATTCTGCATTTGGACCTAAGTGAGAGCAATTAGTTTTCTGTTGTAGTCTCTCACTCCAACTATCACAAGCAGAGGCAATTTAACTTTAACTGGCTTTGCATATTTCCATTTATTAGTTTTTGTTTGCAGCAGTCCTGATTTAACACTAAGAGTAGAGAATGTCAGAGGACAGGTTCCCAAACAGTTAAAATCCGGTTGGAAAGGATTAAACCAACACGTAGCGCAGACAGAAAATGTTTAAACATAAAATTTACATTTTATCTTACAAACTTGTTCAAGTTGTTAACACACACAGGATATCAGCCAATTAAATGGAAGCAAATGGGAAAAAATAGAGATCTGGATGTGTTGAAAAGAACAGAGTTGGGTAGTAACTAGTTACATTTACTCAGTTACATTTACCTGAGTAACTTTTATAGAAAAAATTTACTTTTAGGATAATTTTTACTTCTCTGTACTTTTGAGTAATTTTATTATGAAGTGTTTCTTCTCTTACTTGAGTAAAATTTCTGGATTTTCTACCCACTGAGTGAAAAACAGACATGTTTTAACGAAAATTTCCCCGGCCCCGGCCCCCCCGGTTGTTTTTTTTTTTAAGTTTTTTTAGTTTTTTTCTTGAATTAACTTGTTTTGGAAAATTTTTTTTTTTTTCTTTTTTTGATTTTTTTTCTTTTTTTTCCTTAAATTCCAAAAATTTCCCTTTACTTTTTTTTTTTGTTCCTTTTTTTTTTTTTTTTTTTAATTTTTAATTGTTTGTTATTTTGTTCGTTTCTTCGTTCTTGAATAGACCTTTTTACTAAATTTATTTTTCTTTTACTTGAGTAAAAACACATTGAATTAGTTATATTCTTACTTGGTTTCAGTTTTTGGGTTTCCTACCAACAGAAAACGATAACAAGTCATGGATCCATCCACTGACTCAACAGTCTGGCCTGCTGGTGGAGGAATAATGATATGGGAGGAACAATATTGTTTCTGTCACAAATCTCAAATTATCTCCAACTAGTTCCTTAAACACGATAATTAGTTCAGTTTTCCAGTGAACTCCAGTTCTCAGCAGAGAATCTACAGCAAATGGGAGATGTCATTATTTTAATAAGGTCTAATGTCTGAGGAATGTAAATGTTAAGCCTCATTGAATCTATGCCAGTAATAATTAAACCAGATAAAAGAAGGTTGGTCAAAACAAGGTCAAACACTAGTAAGGTGTGCCTATAATGACGTTTAATGAACCTGAAAGAATCAATGGGTTATTAGTGCAATTGGAGATAGAAATGTTTTTTAAATGTATGTCATTAATCTCAGAAATTATCTAGAAAAAAAACTTAGAAACTTCCGAGTCTTAAAAGTAGAAAATCTTCAAGAAAAATGTTGAAAATTTGAGACTAATCTCAGACATTTTCCAGGAAAAACTTCAAAATTGCTGAGATTAATCCAACAATTTCTAGTTTTTTTCTGGAGAAAAAAAAAACTAGAAAGTTTCTGAATCTCAAAATGGAAAATTTGGAGAAAAAAATCTGAAAATTTGAGACTAATCTCAGAAATGTTCTACTTTATGAGCTCAGAAAATTTCAATGGTTTTTTTTCTAGAAAATTTCAGAGATTAATCTCAAAATTTCTAATAATTTTTCCAGCTAATTTTTGACATTCCAGAGCTCAAAAAATTTCTAATATTTTTCTAGAATATTTCTGAGATTAATGTCTAAATTTTTCACACTTTTGGCATTTATTTGCCAAAAATATATTTGGCACATATTCAGTTACATTTACTTGAGTAAATTTTTCTAAAATAGTCACTGAAGTAGATGTAACTGAGTATTTTGACTTACATTTTCAGTGGCCCCAATACACCATCATATCTTCCAAGTGACTCACCTTCAAGCTTTATTGGGGCAAATAAAGATGAAATAGAAATTATAAGGCAGTTTTGGCCTTTTTGTTTAAAAAAATTACATATATCAGGTTTTCATGCAGTTGGTTCAACAGCTGAGAAGCATAGAAACCAAAACCAATCAATTTGTTCAAACTTTTAAATCTTGATTTGTTCGTCCTGTTTTTATTTTCCGTTTTGCTTTTTTTCCACAGAGTGTTTTCTGTTCGGCAGGAAAACATCCAGTTTGACCTGAACGACGAGGTGAAGGTGAGTCAGCTGGGAGAAGCTTTTCCAGGTGAAATGACTGCAATGACCAATAAATGGAGTCGTATTGCAGTAAATCCTCAAAACAATGCAGCCAGTTTGGATGCGAAACAATGTTAAATCACGAACGTTGATAAAATGATACTTTTCCTTCACGAACTCTGAATGATTTTCAGTAAGAGCAGCAGCTCTGGGTGAACCGGGAAATCTCTGTATTGTGGCTGAGAATAAGGGCGGCACCTTTACTTTCTTTTCTCTTGTTATTTTTTAAAATAAAGTACAATCATGAACACACGGAAAAATGTTCCGGTTCAGAGAAACACCACTGTCGTAATCACGTTAGCGTTCATTGTTCCTGTTGGCTCACTGCTGAACCGTGACTCCTTATTGTTTGAACTGGAATGCCAAAACAAACACCTCCAACGCTGCTATCAGATGATAAACTGTGAGTGACTGAGCTGACAGATGGACTGTTAAATCTGTCTGGGATCAGTTTACCTCTTTAATACTTTAATTGCGTTACTTTACTGGTGTAAAAACACACACGCTGGCAGATTATTTCACTAAAAACATAATCTGAAAGTTAAACTAGTAACTTTTCATCAATATTAAGGAATTATTGACTTAAAACAAGCTGCTGCATCTGCTGGTAAACTTGTAATAATAGATAATAGTTATTATAATAATAATAATAATTATTATTATTATTATTACAGATATTATTTATAATGCCCTCTATATCTTTAAATCTAAAAGGGCAAAAGCCCCAAAACAAAACAAGCAATTCTAATGGATAAAAATAAATAAGTAAATGAGAATGAAACCTATATCTAAGAAAATAAACCAAAAATTTTGCTAAAAACAAATGTCTTAAGGCTTTTTTTTTAAAAAAAACAGTAAGTGGACTGTTTTGCCCTCTGAGCCATTTCAAGTTTTTAAGATATTTGCACTGAAAACCACTTGGTAAGATTTTGAGTTTTTGCAGTGCAGGAGCTAAATCAGAGACCGTAAAGGCCTGCTGCGTTTAAAGTTCACATCAAAATAAACAAGTATGACTTGTTCAGAAGGGCTGACAGGAAAAAGGTTCCTCACTCTGAAAAGAATGCAGCAGCACTGCTTTGGTTTGCAAACCTGCACCGAAATGAACCAAAACAGGTTTGGGACGCGGCCACAAAACGGAGACGTTTTACAAATCCCTCACACTCACTGTGACGTAAGGCAGCGGAGGAGTGATGGTCTGGGCTTGATCTTGCAGGATTTGTGCACTTTACTTCAAACATACAACATCTTACCAAGTATTTTTGGTCCAGCTTCTGGTGCAAATATCTTAATACACTAGAAATAAGACAAAACTAGCTTAAAAATAACTTTCCAGCCAGATATAAGTCAATAATTCCTTAATATTGACTAAAAAGTGCTAGTTACATTGGCAGATTATTTCACTTATAACAAGATATTTTCCCGTGTTTTTAGAGAAACAATCTGACAGCGAAACTAGAACGTTTACATGAATATTAAGAAATAATTGACTTAAAACCAGCTCCTTTAAGTTACTTTAAGTTAGTTTTCTCTTATTTAAAATATACTATTTGCACAATAAACTAAACCAAAGATACTTAGTAGGATTTTGTGTTTTTGCAGTGTTTTAATTTGCTCAGACAACCACAAAACCCTTCTTTAGTTTATATCAATCTATGAAGTACATGACAAATAAAATAAATAAATACAAAAACCTGACTGCATTGATTGTTTAATTAATTCCTGCACATGGCAACAAATAAAGTTGTGTATCTTTAATTAAATAATTGACTAGTTTTGTACTTTTAATACGTTTTCTTTGAGCTCAGGTTGCATTCTTTATTCTGGCCACAAGATGGCAGAATTTCACCACATCTGATCGGAATCCGCCTCAGTTAAGATGCAAATAAATTCAGATTTTAATCGACTAATTCATTACAAACACCGTGGATGTTTCCGTATTCAGCTGAAACAGAGGCCAATGGTAAAATCTGTGTGTTTTTGGGATTTCAAGGAAGAGAAGTGTGTGAGCGATGAAGAGGGGGAGGTGAGGAAGAGGTAGCGAAGCGTCCAGACCTGAGAGGTTCTCTGAGTGAGAGGCAGCAGCTTACCGAAGGTTTCCTGCTCCTCAGGCGATCACGTTACGCGTGGCTCGTCCCGAATGAAGCTCAGGTAGATGAGGAACGATGGAGACGTTCTCCTGGATTCTCCTGACTGGAAGCTTCTATTTGGTGAGTAAACGTCTAATTTAACACATTTAAACAGCTGTGAAGGGAACCTGAGCAGTAAATTCAAATAGATTGGTGATAAAATGCTTTAAAGTAACAAGTTTTTTTGTTTTTTTTTTATAAACTAGAAGGACAGAAGGAAAGAAATGTGAGGATTAATTTCTGGTTAAAATAATTTTTGTAGTGCGTTTTCAGTGGCGGATATACTGAAAGAAGCTGAGATGAATATCATTTTAATCTTACTTTTTAACTGATTTTTTTTCTTGAGCAACTCATAAAATTTTAATAAGAACTAAGTCCAGGACACTGCAAAAAATATAAATCATACCAAGTATCTTACTCTAGTTTCTAGTGGAAATATTTTAGCACTTGGATTAAGACAAAACTCACTAAACTTTTCAGCAAGATATAAAGAGCTTGTTTTAAGTCAATAATTCCTTAATTTTGGTGAAAAAGTTCTAGTTTTACTGGATTATTTTACTTGTAACACATGAAAAGTATTTTGTTATAAGTGAAATAATCTGCCAATTGGAGCTAGTAATTTTTTACCAATATTTAAGAATTATTGAGCCCCTATTTTTCTGAAAAGTTATTTCTAATTTAGTTTTGTTTTATTTAAAGTGTACTAAGACATTTGCACTAGAAAGTAGACAAAATGACTGGTAAGGTTTTGTGTTTTTGCAGTGTAGTTCTTTATTGCTAATGCTTCTGTGGAATAATGAAGGAAATCCAACTTCAAATTATTTAACTTCACTACAAATTCAGGCTGCAAAATATACAGAAACAATGTAGTTGTACTTTTGACTTACTTGAGTAATTTTATTCTGAAGTATTTCTGCTCTTACTTGAGTAAAATGTCTGGATTTTCTACCCACTGAGTGAAAAACAAACATGTTTTAACCAAAAATTCACCAGACACAGACACACACCTGCAGTTTTTGTTAAAGTTTCTGAAGTTTTTCAATGAAAGAAACTGATTTGGAAACATTTTCTTTTTCCCGATTTTGTTTTTTGTTGATATGAGTTATTGTCATTTTTGTCCTTAAAATACAAAAATTTCCACTTAACTTTATATTTTGGTCCGCCTGGTGATTAACATTAACATTAAAGTCTTTAGCCAATAATTAACCAGTTTAAATTAATTTTACCAAATCTGACAAAATTTGAGCTCAAATATCTGGCCAGAATAATGTCAGAAGTTTTCTCACGGCTACAAAAACTGTGTGGTTTCTCTGTATCCTGGAAACGTTTATTCAGGTATTGGTAGGGAAGCAAAGATGTCTTTGTAAAATTGGATTTCCACTATAAATTCAAACAAAATTTCAAAGTAAAACTACAAAGAACAGAACTGGTATACGCTGTAGTTTGAAAGAAGTTGCTAAAAAAAAAAAAAGTCTAGTTTGAATCTAATAATGATCTTTGAAGCTTCCTCTGAGGCTCATTATTTGTATTTTCTCATTATTTCCCAACTAGCTTGTTCTCTGTCAACATGAGACTCAGAGCAACTTCACCTTCAGCAACTCATCATCACCTCAACCCCACAGAGACCCAGAGGAGCATCTCCAGAAAACCTGGGGCCTTCAGTCCAGGCCTGCCGTCCAGAACTCCAAAGTTCTCAACAATCCCTCGGTTCCTCTATCGAAGCAGAAGCTTTGGGAAATCCTCAAGTCCAACTCCAACCCGTCGGTAAAAATTAAGCTCCAGCCCATCATGAAAGTTCAAGGACTCTCCAAACTGTCGAGGTTGTTCAGCTGGGGCGACTTTTACTCCAACATCAAAACCGTCAAGCTGAATTTGCTGATAATGGGGAAGATTGTGGATCATGGCAACGGCTCTCTTGGCGTCTACTTCCGTCACAACTCCACGGGTGTTGGCAACGTGTCGGTCAGCCTGGTCCCGCCCATGAAGGAGGTGGAGTTCGACCTGGAGCGCCAGAGCGTGGTCCACCCCAAGGAGTCGAAGACGTTCAACTGCAGGGTGGACTACGAGAAAACCGAACGCAGCAAGAAGGTGATGCTGTGCAACTACGACCCGTCGAAGACGTGCGACCAAGAGCAAACCCAGAGCCACATCACCTGGATGTGCTCCAAACCTTTCCAGGTCATCTGCGTCTACATGTCGTTCTACAGCACGGACTACCGGCTGGTCCAGAAAGTCTGTCCGGACTACAGCTCCCAGATCCCCCCCTACCTGCCCACAGGGTAAACATGGGGCCAGGTGACGAGGATGAAGGGAGGATGAAGGGAGGATGAAGGGAGGACGCAGTTTGAGCCGTTCAAAACTTTGTCCTAAAATATATGGAATGCTGTTTGTACCGTATGAGTCAAATATTAACAGCAATAATTTGGATTATTTAGCCTGTTGTAAGGAAAAATATGGTTCAATTTCATATTCACACCAAATTATTCATTAATCATATAAATCTCCCAGTTTCAAATTAAATATTTATTTAGCAAGTTAAATATTTAGTTTACTAACTAGATATTTAGCCCCAAACTAAAGATTTAGCTTGCTAACATTTTAATATTTAGTTTGGAACAAAATCTTTAGTTTACTAACTTTAATATTCTGTTTAGAACTAAATATTTAGTTTGAAGTTTACAAGCTAAGTAGCTTGCAAACAACAACCTACCTAATATTAGCATGTTAGCTCACTAATGTGCTAATATTTTGCTAATGTTTAGCTTGGAGCTAAACATAAATTAAATATATAGCTTGCTAGTTAGCTAAATAGTTTTTAAACAACATATTTAGCATGCCAACTTGCTAATATTTAGCTTTGGAGCTAAATATTTAGCTAGCTAACTTACTAATATTTAGTTTTGAGCTAAAAATTTAGTTCCAAATTAAATATTTAGCAAAACTAAACAGTTTGTAAAGAACATATTTAGCTTGTTAACTTGCCAATATTTAGCTTGGAGCAAATATTTCACTAGTAAGCTAAATACTTAGCTTGCTAGCTTAATAGTAAGCTAAATAATTAGCTAGTAAATTTTAGTAAGCTAAATGTTAGCTTACTAATATTGAGAGATGTAAATATTCACGAATATTTAGTTTACTAACTAAACTGAGGTAAATATTTAGGTTAATGATCAATATTTAGCTTGCTAGCTGAGCTTAGTTTGGATCTGTAACCTTTATAAATGGATGAATAACGTGGTGAAATTATGACTGAGAAATTAATATTTTCTCCTCTTATGATAAGCTAAATATAAACTTTTTTGCTTTTAATTTTGATTATGTAACTTTACAAACGGCACCCTTTGGGAACATGCTTCATTAAACATAGCAAAATATATGTTTAGGTGATGTCTCCTGTTGAAAAATGAATGATTGTAGCTCATATTATTTTTCAATAATGTATCAAAAATGGTCAAACTAAAAGGAACCAGAATGATCTGAAGTTGAAGATGTAGAAATATAACCTTCATAATATCACCTTTTTTTTCAAATTTCTGCAGTTTAAGTTGTCTGGTGACAGATATTTTCAGAATAATTTGTCTTTTTTGTGATTTTAAAATAAATTTCTACCATCTGCTCATAGTGTACAATAAGAAAATGTATAATTCTCTGGAGTCATATTTGCAATCAGAGTTATTTTGGTTTTAATTAAGAGTTCATAATGTCTGATCCAAACGGAAACCATAAATCATCTCACATTCAGTGCACTTAAACCTTAAATATCAAAGATAACCAGAGCAAAAAGCTGTTTTTAACACTGATTTCATTTAATAAAAGGGGGGAAAAAAACTTTAAAACTAACATGGTCTTATGTAAAAAAAATAAAAGTTATTTGTTATTTAATTTTCCTTTGGGAGTCAATAAAATATTTTTTATTTTAACTTGAAATTTAAATTTTATGCAGCTAAATGAAAATAGTTGTAATATTTCAGCACTATTAAGGATTAAGGAGATGCTAAATACATTATGGTTAATCTGATCTTTCAGTCCAAGATAAAAGATTTCAAAATGTATAGAAAAATTAACTATTTACTGAAACTGAAAGAACATCTTTGAATAAACTCGTCGGCTCTAAAAGCCCTGAATTCAATATTCACACAGAATCAGAGGGAAGTGTGAAGCAACAAACGCAATGACCTTTCACCCCAAGTCAATGGAAATCCTCCAATTAGCACCTCAGCTCTCTGCTGCTTCTAAGAAGGAAAGAGAGAGAAACTCTCAGGCTGCAGTGGATGTGAGAAAACAGTTAGTCAGGGTTGCAGAGTTGACACATTTCCTGCTGAGAATCTGCCAACAGCGACACATTTCTGCATGAGTTCCCAGCAGAAAACGCCAAAGTAAGGCACTTTATGTCATTTTATTTCTGCACATTCAACACTTTTTTTTTTCTTCACTATTTTCTCAAACCGCATGTAGGATCAGATCAAGATCCAGGTTCAAAATCTAAGCAGTTTGTGTTTCAGCTCATTAAACTTACTCAAGTAAAAATAATTAAATAAAAGAGTAAAAGGAAAATCTGGTAAAACGTTGACTCAAAATCTGAGTAACTAAATGATCAAATCAATTAATATTTAAAAATTACATCATAAAACGGGCCAAAATACAAAGTTATGTTGAAATTTTGGTATGTTAAAGATCAGAATGCAAATAATTCTTATAAATAACATAAAGACAAAATAAGGCAAAGTAAAAAAATCCTAATCAGTTTCTTTCAATTAAAAAAAAAATTTTGAAAACTTTAACAAAAACTGCCAGTGTGTGTCTGTGTCTGGTGAATTTTTAGTTTGTTTTTCATCCAGTGGATAGAAAATCCAGAAATTGTAAATTGTACTGAAAATGTTTTTAACCCAAAAAGACATTAGACCTTGAAACTCATTTTATCCAAGATTTTTCTTTTAAAAATTTACTTCCCTTTCCCCTGGCCGAGCCGGGTCGTAACAATTGTACAATAGAAATGATCTACTGTAGCAGTCAGTGTTACAGTGAGATCAGATGAAGCCTCTGACTGAACTTACTCCGTTGTTGTATAAATATTAATCCCTCCAGTTTTTTTGTGATTCTATAATCATGGGGATTCAAGAAAAAATAAAAAGATCCCCCTTTTTTTGGCACTAATGCATAACTGTGACTTTATTGCAAATTTTCTGCAAATAAATTGTCCAAAACATTATTCCAGTGATGCCAACTCCCACCAGCAGGTGGCAGTACTTATTAATTCTACCCCACTGCTGCCTCTGCCTTACTTTATGTCAGGTTATTATCCTTGATCAACATGAAATTAACATTTACTGTTAAACATAAACTTAATTTCCATGCAGATATTTATAAAACAGAACCACAAATTAGTAATTTATGCAAAAAAAAAAAAATTACAACAATCAAAATCCTGGAGGGATTGAACAGTCTGATGAAGAGGGTGCTAAGGGTTTTCCATAGTCTTCTTCATTTTATTACCACTTCCCATGCTGCGTTCATGGAGCATGCAAATAAATGGAAATGTGACCTTTGTTAATAAATGAACTGTTGTAATGCACTACTTGAGTTTTTTGGCAGGAGTGTGATGCCATAGCATATCCCCAATTATTTGGTAAAACATTAAAATACATTTAAGGATTTGCTGGCTCTATACCAGAAGTACTGAGAGGCAAGAATCAGAATATTTCACATCATTTTTGTTCGTAAAAACACTCAGACGACATCAGGACGGCGTTCAATACAAAATAGTTGTGGTTTATTTTTTTCTGGGAACAAAAAAATGGCAACAGCTAAGTGTCACTTCTCAAAATCAGAAATATCTACAGGAAAAGAAACAACGGTTCCTTATATCATTACAATTTTCCAACAGTTTGAAATGAACACTTCAAATATACAGTCATGGCTAAAAACAAAAGAAAAGAAAAACAAAGTACAACCCCTTAAATTCGAGGGTTTTACCCATTTTGTACATATTTAGGGGGTGTACTTAATTTTTTGTACCAAACTTTTTCCATTTTAATAAATAGTGGTGGAATCTGTGGTTTGGTTTAAATAATTTCTTAGCCTGTTAAAAACAGGAAATTCAAACATTAAAACCCAGGAACTGGCAGAGGGTGTACTTTCTTTTCACAATGACTGTATTCTCTGTGGTTCAGGACGTCCTTTTTGTTTTTTTTTGTCTACAATTGATATATTCTGAACATTAAAACGTGTTCATTGTAATCTCATTTCCCTTTAGTCTTTATGCTGCAAAGAAAAACGCTCTCGGTCCTGAAACACAAATGTATATCCGCACTATTTCCTATGGAAGCGAAAAAACTAAACAGCGTGTCTGACCGAACCCTTCGTTGTTTTTAAATATCCGTAACATTTCCAGACGCTGTTCTCAGACGTCACCAGAAATACCAACGACATCTAGTTGTGCGTTGCTCTGATTTCTTTATGCTTCGTGGCGTTTAGAAGACAGAAAAATGGACGCCGGTTTGTTTGAGTCACTTGCAGGCAGATTTTCTTAAAGGGAACTTGTTGTTGTTGTTGTTGTTGTTGGTTGTGGTCCAGCTGGGTCCATTGTGTGCTTGCCTACAGTTTTTCTAGGTTGCCGCTGGTTGCGGGTTGGCGAGGGCTGATCTGTGGCGTTAGTGCAATTTTTTATTTTTTCTCCCACGTTTAACTGGGAACTTTTCGATTTTGACTAGCCCTTGGTTCTCTTTTCAGGGCTTCCGGTTTGAAACCAGAGCCCTCCCTTCAGAGTCCTTGAGTTTCTTGGGTGGATCGCGCTATTCGCTTTACGATAAAACAGACACTTTATTTGCCGCCACCGCGCTCCAAATCTGCGAATTTTGAGGTGGCGCTCCGCTCTTCCTCGGATACGCGGGAAAAAATAAAAATAAAAAAAAATAAAAAAAGGAGAACAACGTCAGAACCGGGGAGCAAGAAGAAGAACAGGGTGCTGCGGGTTTTATTGTGAACACTAAAAGATCCACGTTACAATCCCCTCCTCCTCTTCTTCTTCTTCTTCTTTAAAAAGACGGGATACAGCAGGTTCTGGGTGGTAGTGTTGTAGGTAACAGCAAGGGGAACGGTTATCCCTGTGTGTCTGGGAGCTTTTGTTTGTGCATGTGTGTGTGTGTGAGTGAGAGAGAGAGCGAGCGAGGGTGTGTTTTGTTGCCTTTAGGACTGTTTGAGGCGCTTGCGGGGCGGTCCGAGGAAGGGGCACTGGGCGGACGCCAGCGAGCGGTAAGCTTCGGCCACCAGGTGCGGATGGGAGGCGACCATCGACTTCCAGCCGGCGGTTTCCATCACCTCCGCTGCATGGCTGGAGGGGAAGAGAGAGAGGTCACCAGGGGTCACCAGGGGTCAAACTAAACCGCTTGGCACATGGAGAAAAAATGGTTTTCATAGCTGAATGTTCAAGTTCAAATTAAAAAATACTTCATTGATCCCAAAAGGAATTTAAATGCTGTTCATTAAAATCATAATTATAAGTTACATTTTTAAAAATCTGTTCATCTTAAAAGTTTGCGATAAAATCCAGATTCCTGATTTCTGTAACTTAAGAAGAAATCAGGAAAATAAAACAATTCTGTAAAAAATGTAAATTAAAAATAAAAAAAAATTGATAAGAGAATTAAAAAAAAAAAAAAAAAACAGTTGGAATGCCAAAAAACGAAGGATGAACCGATCAATATCAATATTGATAACCGATATAGGCCTCTAACAAATCAGTTTTATTTTTCTGAATTCCACATTTTCCATTTCATCATATTTATGGTTTTGGAGCAAATGCAAACATCCAGAGGTAAACCGAGATCCGGCAGAACACTGAATGTTTTCTTTTCAATAATTTCTTTAAATCAATAACAATAAAAAATAAAAATAAAAAAATTCTACACAAAATTCAAATTGAAAAAAAATTCAATAAATAAGAGAAATTAAGGAAATATGAAGTAAAGTCACAATATTCCCACTTTCAAACATTCGTTTTTCCATTATTGCATTTCCAGAGAATATCAACATATTTTAATAAATATCATCCCCAAAGTTTACCTGAAAAAAAAGGTAACTTGAATGGTTTTAGGTAGAATATAATTACTGACAAATGTTTGTTTATCTTAAATGCAAAATATTTTTATTTTTTGCAGTTTTGCTTAACTGCTGTGATGTCCTTCCAGAAATGTGTCTCTTTTTTGAGTGTGTGTACTGCATTTCTCAATTAATCGATTACTAAACGAATTCACAGTTACTTCAGCAATCGATTAATCGCGATTAACCATTTCACCCGTATGTGAATCCTCACAAAAAAACAAACATTTTCATGATGAATCAGAAAAAACCTCTAAAACATTCAGTACTGAGGAAGAGGTAGTGCGTTTCTTCATCATATTTTGTCTTTTTACGCTTCATTTTGTGACCCATCGTCGGCTCCTACACAAAGTCTGTGTGAGCCAGAAATCTGGAAACACGTGATCGATCTTTATCACACGTCCCGTCTCTGCGGCAACAGAGGAGGTGCCAATGGGGCGCGGCGAGGAGTCAGGATGCCCCGATCCTTCAGGAACATTCGGCGCGCTTTAATCACATCCAACCCGCCACTTCACCGAGACACATGTGAAATTAAATCACCAGCTCTAACAAACCCGAGTTCTGGTGCCGTCTGGAGGGAAAAACGAGATGACAGGAGCCGGTGCGACGCGAACACGACGGCGAGCGGCCGCCTGTGTGTGAACTCACTAGTTGATGAAGTCGACCGCCTGCGTTTTGAGCTGGTCGGCGCTGTGCAGGTCGGCCAGGATGAGGATCTCGGCGGCGTTCTCCACGGACAGGCTGGTGCACAGCGCATCTTCGCACATGACCTTGAGTCTCTCCAGAGCGTACTGAAAGAAGACAGAGGCACAGAGGCTTCAGTGTTTCCTTACCTCCAATTATAGCAGCAACATTTAAAATCTAACTTCTGACACAGATAACAGGTTATAAGAGGAGGAAGAGTAGCTAAAAATGTACTCAGGTAAAAGTAGCACTACCTGAACTGGAGGTGCAGCCCTGTGAATTATGAATCAATTTTAAAGTGCGTTTAAACTGAACGCCGCCCATTTGAATGCTGCATGTTCTTGTTTAAATTTGAAAATTTCACAAAATTGGAGGGAAAAAATGTGATTTTTTACTTCCCATCCATAACTGCACTGCGGCGGTGAAACAGCTCTGTTAGCAAAACGAACCCTGGAGGTCGGGTTTTATTATTAGTTTAGTGCAAAAGGAAACAAAAAAAACAGGAAACCATTGAAGAATAACTCAAAATCACTCATGATCTTCTTTTTTCTCGCTTTTTGTGCCGGCTTTGCCACATGCAGACTCGTTGCCGTAGAGGCGGACAACAACGCCGCTTTATGTTACAGGATTCACCAAAAACCACTCAAACATTTCCCACACGAAGAACCGAACATTCAGTCCGTTACAGTTTTATGTTTTCAGGCTCGATGTTTGTTTTCAGATTATTATCATCAAAGAGGTCGCCTTTTTTTTTGTTTTTCATCTGAAACGAAACATGCCAAATTCCACAGCACGTCTACATGTTACGGTTTTCAAAGTCAAGCTAGCATAGCTGAACTGCTTCCCTCTCCCTATATATATTTTTCTCTTTAATAAACTTTTTCCTGGCCTTGATATCTAGTTGTTTCAGTGTTGACAATTAGTAGCAAAGCATTGCGTCCCTTTTTCTTTTATATTTCAGGCATACAATTAAGATTTAGCGTGTTATAGTGACAACTTGTCAGCTAAAACCAAAGCTAGTCATCGTCAGCTAACAGCTGGGCGGCTGTTTTCCCCATGGTGTACATTTTTAACAATAACCAGGCAGAAAATCATAAACAACTGGATATAATAAACAGTTATTGTATAAACTTAAACGTAGATGCATTTCAAAATGCTCTAACTGGTATATGTGACCCGAATCACACTGGAAATATTTACAATCGACACATTTTCTACAGAATATAATGAAATACCAACTGCTGAAATGTCTTCATTCCAATCTACAATGAACCCATGAACAGGAAGTGAGTGCATTACCTTATCGGCTGCTGCTAGCAGATCGTCGGCCATCTTGTCCAGGTTGGGAGCCTTGTCTGTGTAAATGAAGCACATCATCTCCTTGAAAACTTCTGGCTCCACGTCGTTGATCTCCACACGATTCTGACGGAGGAGGAGGGTTGATTAATGACATTTCTTAAAACACAGCTTGTGATCTGTAAAACTTTAATTATTCCAGCGCATAAGGGGACTTCATAGATATTTTTTCGCAGCTATGCAACCTTGACTTTGACTATTTTTCACTGATAACAGATGCTTGAAACAGTTTGTGAAACATTCACTTAAAATGTTATTTTTGTGTTCAGAGTTTTTACACATTTTCCACTTTGAAATTTCATCCTTTTCCAGATTTTTCCTCATCAGTTTTAATAACACTTAAGATTTGAAAAGAAAAAACAACATTTACCTGCTTAGTTTTTACCTATAATTTCTGCAACAAATCATGCAAGAACACCGTGCTAAAGAAAAGGCGGTGAGGAGCTAATCTGTAGGGTTTTTTCTTTCCTTTTTTCTCTTTTTTTGGTATTTTTTAAATTCAAAACTGTTTAATTTCAAAATGTGTTGTTAAATCTTCACTTAATTATCCTAAATATACAATAAATTGATTAAAACAAACGTTGGGACATGTCAGCCCTTTTATTGTATTTGTGAAGAAATCAAGTTATGAGGTGCATCAAAGATAAATTATGCCACTTTAGTGAAAACCAATGTAAATATGATCTAATTGTATATTTTTTCAAATTTATTCAAATTAATAAATTTACGTTTAAAATTAAAAGCATCTCTGCTGGTCTGACTTTAAACAAAAAATCAGTTTGGCTGTAATTTAATTTCTTATCGTCCACAGAAGGGCAGAAAAAGCAATTCTCTGTTTGTGTGGCTCTGACAGTGAGGGATGAGTCCCGACCCCCGACTGAAAACGGGACAATTGCGTTTGGGTTTCGCTATCATCCAGTTTCTGCAAACATCTTTGTGTTGCAGCTGTTCAGCGGCACGCAATCCTTCAAAAATTGGAAAATTACAGCCATCAAGGAACAAAACAAATTAATTTTTTAGGAGAGGGGCGGTTCGGACGCACCTTTTTGCTCTCCTCCATCTCGTGCTCAAACATGGCACTGAATACAGGGGATCGCGCTGAAACAGAGAAAACAACATCAATCACTTTTAAACACATGCAAGCCGGTTTTAAGTCAGTTATTCCTTAACCCTTCCAGACCAAACGGATCAGCAACCACGCACATAAATTACCGTAATTCCCCCAGACTTTGCGACATCTTAAAAATTCTAACGGTTTTTGCGCTTTCCTACCAATATCGGGTTATTACGGTAATTTCACTCCCACTGTAGTGGGAAGTGAAATTAATCTGAGGTAAATTGCAAAAATAACTTCCTAGATATTAAAAGTTCTAGTTGTTATGGATAAATGGGCAAATATATTTACTTACAGGACATTTAAAGAACTTCGTAAAATTAAAATAAGCAAAAATATCCAGGAGATTTGAAACTAAAGAGTTTCAGGTTTAACCTGATAGGTGTGTTTGTTTACCTGCCAGGATGGCTTTGTGGGCCTGAAACTCCTGTCCAGCCACACACAGGGAGCAGTCCGTGAAGCGCGAGTTCTCCCACAGGCCGCCCAGCTCGTCCGCTAGCCGGCAGTCCGGCACCTTCACCATGTTCATCGTGTTCTGACCCGATATGTTGACCGAGTCCTGCACCACGCTCACCTGAAGGAAGCAAAGCCGCCGCTGAAACACAGCACAGTAAACACTCCACCGCGATGGAGAAACATCGGCGATACCTCGCAGAACAGCGTTAGCTTATCGTCAGGTAGGAGACCGTTAGCCTCGTCCAGGAGGAAGTCTCTCCGGATGAACTTCTTAAAGCCCCAATCTTTTCCCTGGACGAAGCGGTACGCCCTCTGGCTTTCTGCAGACGGACAAAGAAATGGTTCAACATTTGAAAGAGATACACTGTAAAAAAAATATCATTCTAAAATGTTACCAGAACTGGGAGGATTACCCAAAGACTGTGCTCAGAAACAGCACTACGTCAACATATTTCTACTCGAGCAAAAAGTAGCTGTCCAAGAAATCACTCAAAAACTTAACTGATCAAATCATAAATCATTCAATTTTTAAAAATTACATCATCAGACGAACCAAAACAAAGTGGAAATTTTGGTATTTTAAAGATGAAAATGACAAGAAACAAAAATAACGAAATCAGGCAAAAGAAAAAGAAAGAAAGCTCATAAAACCTTAACAGAGACACCAGGTGTGAGTCTGATTTTTGGTTAAAACATGTTTGGTTTTCACTCAGTGGGAAGAAAATCCAGACAGTTTATTCCAGTAAGGGTAGAGATACTTCATAATATAATTACAGTATAGTAAACAAAAAAGTTACTCAAGTTAATGTAACTAGTTACTAACCAGCTCTGAATGCTCCATAATGTTAATTAAATTTCTTGTTTTCTTCTTGTTTCCTGCCCTTTGATATAAAGGGCTTTATAACTAAAATACATTATTATCATTATTATTAATAATATTAATGCTTTTTCTCACCCATGGCTTTGGTCTCCTCTCCCTTGGCGTTGAGGATGGAGAACTTGAACTTTGCTCGCACCTCTGCTTTTGGACAGCTGACTAGCAGCAGGTACAGAGACAGGTAATCTTTGCTTTCCTCATCCAGGCCTTTGGGATTCACTCGCAAACACCTGAGGTCAAAAAACAATAAGCAGTTAAAACCTGCTGTTAGTGTCAACCAACCCTACTTCACCTATAAAATGGGAAAATGTCTTGGTGTAAGTGAAAAAATCTGTTAGCGGAACTAGGACTTGGTTGCTAGGTGACGGGCTGGGCTTGGCAGGCGTTGCTAGGTAACGGTTGTGAAATAAACGGCCAGTGGCACTTTTTCAATAATATTAAAGGAATTATTGGCGTAAAAAAAGCTCCTATTTCCTGCTGAAAGGCTACTTGTAATTTATTTTTGTTTTATTTCAACTGTACTAAGATACATTCAGAATAAATTAAGAGCAAAAAAAACTTGGTAAGATTTGTTTTTTTTGCACTACGGAGAATAGTTTAGCTCAAATCTTAATTCCAATTCATAATTTCTAGAATGGGGCCATTCAAGGAGCAGCTCCATCATGCTTGCTGTTGTTTTTAGACTTCTGATGGTTTGTTTTTCTTTGAGGCGTTGCACGTTTCCCTCTGGTTTGGATGCTGTTCGCATCTCATCACTATTCTTTGAGGATACTTCAATGACACGAGTTACGGCAACATTTAGCTTCTCTTTGGGGTAAATACAGTAATTTTGAAGTCAATACTTGTATATTAGAACGGCCTAGTCAAAGTCCTGACTTAAATCCAACTGAGAATCGCTGGCAAGACTCGAAATCCAACTAAATTTAGCAAAGAATTGGAAAAGAAATTCCAGACCGTGATACTTGTAGATTAGATTACAGCACAAGATAAATTTAAGGGATCAAACACAACAGCAGAGATATGCAGGTTCAGGGTTTCACCCAGGAAACTAACCAAACGCAGTGTTAGGGTTGTCCTACGATGTTTTTATGTTTAAAGAAGTTGACAGGACATTTTGGAAATAAAACATCAACAACAAAGAAAATACATTAATAGGTTATGCCATTATTGTTTTAAAAAGGTAATTGTCTACTAAAGATTTATATTGCCATTACTGCTACTGTTGTACATATAAAAAAAAAAGATGATTTAAAATAAACAGGTAACACTTAGTCTGGCAGGGGAGGAAGTAAAGCCTGGTGGCCCGCCAGGCTTATAATACACTGGGGAGTAAAAATATGAAGTTTGATTTCCAGCCTGTATTTTGTGTTTTTGTACATCTTTTCCTGTGATTCTCACCATTTGAGTTTGTCGTTGGCCCCAGAAGAGAAGGTCGAACTCTTGATGACCTCGCCCATTTCCTCACGACAGAAGCTGAAGTTGTTGATGGTCCACATGTAGGAAAACTTCACCACTTTGATCTGTTAGAGAGACGACGCAGCAGAAGATGGTTTCTGATGGATAAACGCCTGAATTTATTTATTCAAGAACTTTTTTACTTTCTTAAGGTAAGTTTTCAAACTTTTCATAGACAACATATTTATCAATAAGCTCCTTTTTAAACTGTTTATTTTACATAGTTTTATCTTTGCATTAAAAGTTTCATGTCAGTCTTATGCACAACCCTTCAAATAAAGTATTTCTGTTTCTTTTTATTTGGTGTAAATAACGTTTAAAAGCGATGTCACAGAATTGTGCCGTTTGAAATCGTCGGATTGGAACCGAAGTGTTTTTTATGCAGCTTACCTGCGTGTAGCACCAGCTCTCGGCCACGGGCCCGCTGGACATTTCCGCGGGGGGCGGCGGACTCGGGACCCTGGACATTGCCAGTGTGACAGAGGGAGGAGTGGGACGTGAGGGTGAAGAAGAAGGAAGAGAAGAAGAAGAGCTGGAATGTGACACTTCCTCTAGTCAGCGTCGGTCCCGACGTCCATCTGCATCGGTGAACAGCAGACGGAAGCAGGGCGCCCCCTACAGGCAGAACCAGACAGAGCAGAGTGAATATTATTATTATTATTATTATTATTATTATTCAGTTCACGTTGCAGGATGAGAAACTGCGTCTGCGTATTGTTTTAATGTCGGGGTGTAAATAAACGAGGATCCTGGTTCACCTGAATAGAAAGAATCAAGTTTAAAATTTATTTATTTATACAATATATATATTAATATTACAATTAAATAAAACTGAGAACAAGTTTTACCAAGAAAGAAAGAAAGAAAGAAAGAAAGTTGTTCTTATTTGTTCTGTGTAATGAGGAAATCTTAATTATTTCATCTTCATTATTTAAAACTGATATTGTTTTAATATTAATGTTTACTAAATTTTTGCTTTTTTATTTTATCATGCCGTCTTAATCTGGGGTCATAATCTGCCATCAGAATATTTTATATTTGACTTTAATGGGATTAAAGTGGAATCTAAAATATTCAACAATAAATAATTTAGATTCAAAGTTAGTAGAACAGACAAATATATAATTAGACTTTTAAATCAAAGTTATTCAGAAAATCAGTCGATAATTTGCCCTGAAATACAACAAATTAATTAATCCAGATTTCCATCCATCACTGAACCTCAATCCAGCATAAATTATCAGCAGCAGCTTTTCTTATCCTCCACCAGGAGAGACGGAGAGAGAAGAAGACCAGCGAAGGCGATTAAAGGAAAAGTGAAATGAAAAATCAAGAGGCGGATGAAGGATGGAGCCGCATCTGTGGAACCATTCACCAGGATAAATTGGAACAAAAAGAGGTTAGATGGAGGCGGCAGAAAATCAAAGAAACGCATGAAAGAGAAATCAAATCCAGATCAGCAGACAGGAGAGGAAACTGTAAACCTGCAGGTGGGAAACGACACGCAGAGCTGGCAAAAAATACTCAGGTTAAAAAGTATTGAGTAACTGACCAAGTTATCAATCATTTAATATTTAAAAACTACATAATCATATAAAGTTAAGAGGAAATTTGGGTATTTTAAGGGTTAAACTGACAATAATTCATATAAGCATAAACAAAATGACAAAATCAGGTAAAAGAAATTTTTCCAAATCAGTTTCTTTCAATAAAAAATCTCAGAAAATTTTTTATAAAAACTGCAAGTGTGTGTCTGTGTCTGGTGAATTTTTGGTTTGTTTTTCATTCAGTTTGTAGAGAAGTTTTACTCAGGTAGGAGTAGAAATACTTTAAAATAAAATGACTCAAGTAAATTGAAGTAAAAGTACATTTATTACCCAACACCTGACAATAAAAGATGTTTTAAAAAAGCTCAATAAAATAGTAAATGGAGACTCAAAAACTTTGAAATAATAGAAAACAAAGTAAAATATCCAGAAAAGTTATGAAACAGAATCGGTTTCATTTGCTGCACAGAGCAGTCAGAGTTTATAACCTATTAATTATGAGATAAACAAATATGTCTCATAATAAACAATACATCAATTAATCACACAGTAAATTAAAACAAGCCCATTAAATTTCCATTTAATCTATCATATCAACAAACACTACAAATTTACAAAGTACTACACAAAGTACTACACTGGACTCTTCTCCAATTCCAACACCTGTATTTTTTATTTATTATATCACAATAAAATATTTAAATATAAAGATGATAATTCACGTTAAATCAGAATATTGATGAAATGAAGCTTTAAATTGCTAAAATTCACCCTGAAATATTTGCTTTATGCACCAAGAGATTATAATTTATCAGCACATCTTGTTGAGAGCAAATATCCACAACAGCCAGACTTCTGACCTGAAGGTGAAAAAAGTGTGAAATTTGAAAACATGTGGGACAGAAAGTTGCAGTTATGTCCTTTTCATCGACATTTCACATAAGAAAGAAGAAATCAATCTCCGCTCCAAATTAAAGACTGAAAGTATGAAGGCATTTCAGAGCGCAATTTCCAAGAGAGATGAAAAAACTGCAGCGCTTGTCAAAGTGTCAGCGAACACAACGTCTGTTTCCAAAGCGCCGGCCTGTGAGGACGGCGGCGAGCCAGAGACGAACCTTAAAGCTGTAATTGGTACAGGAGCCGAGATCGATTGCAACGAGCGCGCTCGGCCTCAGTGGAAGCGATTTCATATTCTGCCCTCGGTCACGGCGCTTCTCCTTCCCTAAAAACTCAATCTCAGTGAGGTATGAACTATTGATTTTGCTGCAGCGACCGGCTTGCCTCGCTTTCCACCAACAACAGCACTCCGACTTTGTGCGGACCCGCAATTACAGCGAAGGGCAAAAAAAAAAAAAAAAAAAAAGAGAAAGAAAGCATTAGGAGCCGGCCTTCACCTCCTCCTGTCTGCAGTTCCCAACAAAAACTCTGCTGTTTTCTCCTCACCTGGAGGTTAAACGCAGGAGGGACCCCAATGCATAACTAATGCGTCCGCTCGCCTCGTTCACACAATTCAAGCGCTGCACTTCATTTTTTTTACATTAAAACCTGGCCTGCAACTAACAATTATTCCAACGATTAATCGATTAATCAAATAAAAAATTTTGCCACATTCTGCAGATTCAATAAAAAAATGCAAATAAATAAATATTTGATTCCTTTTAAACATTTTAAAATGCAATAACAGCATTTGTTTCGTGAACGCTGAATCAGACACATCAGCTCAGCCTTTTCTTGACTTCTCATAAACACAGTGTGGGGCTCATCTCTTTATTTTTATATTTGTTTTTTTATTATTGTTGTTGTTGTTGTTCTTATTAACCAATTAATACCTGGATAACAAAAGTACTCAGTAGGAGATTTTGTACAAAATTTAAACCAGGTGCAGCTAAAACTGTCACTTGAGGAAATCTTGAAAAATATTTACCGACAAATGTGTGCTTTTTATATTTTAAATGCAAAATGTCTATATTTGTATTATGTTTTTATATATTTATACTTCAGTCAATGATTAATTGCTTATTAAATTAGTTGGCTATTATTGATAATTGTATTGGAGTTCATTTTTGGATTAACCAATTGGTAAAATTACATTTTATCTTATACGCAGAATGTATAGAGTCTGCATGCTTAGTAAATGATTAGTCATTTACTACACTGGTTGCTGATTATTTCAATGATTGCTTAATCACAATTAATCAATTCAGCCCAAATTTCTGTATGAAAATTTGAGAGCAGATTAAATTTTCATTTTTCTCCACATTCATGCATTTTGTGTTGATCCATCCCATAAAATCCCAATAAAAAGCTTTAAGGTTTATGGCTGTAAAGTGACAAAATGTGAAAAAGTTCAACAGGTTTGAATAAGAGAAATAGATGAGCCAGTTCTTCTGGTCAGGACTGATTGTAGCTGTCATGTTAGCTTCTGGCTAAGTGTTTAAACCTTTAAATAACTACTGCAGGAAACACTGCCGCAAAGCAAGACCCTGACACCAGGGCAAAATTTACATTTTCAGTTGTAATAAATAGAAACTCTGATTTATTGTGTGTCACATTTAGGTGAGTCCATTTATTCCTTACAAGCCACTTCAGATTCAAGGCTGGGAAGGTGAAGGATGACTGAAAAGTCCAACTGAGAGCAAAATACTTTTCACTGCTGTTTGCATAAAAACACTACAATGTTTTTAACATGGTAAACTGTTTAGCTGAGAAGATAACAACAGACTGCTGCGTTGCCAAAAAGCCCTGCAACACGACATGAAAGCCTCTGTGTCCGGACAATGTTTATATCAACTGAGAAAGTGACAAATTTATATTCAATTTCACTTTGTTTTAGAGGTATATTAATATTATGTAACTGAAACTGGTGATATGCATTGACAAATTCAGCTAAATTTAAAAAATGACATTAAATAAGCTTAAACGTGTAAATTTGACTTAATATTTTCAGAAGAAACTGAATGAAAGGCTCAAACACAATGTAATTTCCTAAAAGCAGGTTGAAAACAAGCAAAACATCAGTTAAATAAAACTCTTACAAACTTTAAGTTTATGAAGGAATGATGCACATCTTTTCTTCAGAAATGTTGATTCACTTCTTTGTTTTCTCGCCAAACTTTACCAACCATAAAAACAAGTCTTAAGAGTTTATGTGGATATTTTCCATTCAGTTTACTTTTGTCAATGCAGGCAAATCTTATAGAGAAACGAGGTGAGACGCATCAAATAAAAGCAACAAAATGTCAACAACAGGAATGATTATTGTGATTAATTCAACAACCATTCCTATAACTTAACAAATGTTAAGTTATTCTAGGTGAATAACTTAACATGGCTTCCAAAACAAAGTTTTGTTTGTTGTAATGCTGTTTTTATGTTTTATATTGAAATGATTATTTGAAAAAGTGCTTTTTCTGTGTATTTTTCTTTATTTTGTAATTACACTAATTGCTAGTTTTTTGTTTTCATTCATTTTAGTCTTAAAAATACCTTAATTTGCATATAACTTCATATTTTTGACAGATGACATTTTTTAAAATAAGTCGGATGTCCTCGAGTAGTTTTTGTACGGAATATTTTTTAATCGAGTAATTTCTTGGCTGCTACTTTTTACTTTAGAGGAACAATATGTTGAAGTGCTACTCTTGTTTGTCTGGTTTGGTGTGTATCAGTAACTTAACTTTATTATGCCATCCTTGAAACAACAATAAAACCAGACAGCTGGTGAGCCTGTCAGTGTCTGAGCTGCTTTGTTAAACATTACTCAGGAGGTGAAACAATACAAGCCCCAACATAAACCACTAACAAGTATGCTGTAATGAATTGAGTAAAAGGTCGTAAATGATAAGTATAAAAGGGACACGACACAAAATGTCATATTCTATATTTTAAATGTGAACCTCAAATTTACTTTCATTTCAAAATGACCAATTTTGCAGAAAGTCAAAAACTCTTTAGATGCTGTGTGTAAACTGAAACACTTTAGAGTTAGTCATTGTAGGCGGAGCAGGTAGTTAACCTGCTAATAACACACACAGCCTACACCTGACTTCATTTCAATTTAAAACACTCAGGAAGACGAAAAGGACTGTTTAACATGACGAATGACAGCGTCCGACCCTGCTAAAACTACAGAAAGCCCATTAATAATCCACGGTAATCTAACGGTAACATGGCAGCTAATTCCACCGAACTGGTCTCGGTTAGCTTCACTCCTGTAGCAGCTAACCCGAGACAAACAAATAACACCAGGATTTTTACGCCAATTGATAAATAAAAGCGACACAACCGTTCCCATCGTGGGGTTACAAGTTATTAATACTAATATTATTCTTTTTGGGTTCATTTGCGGACAAACTCACCTTTATGTCGGGTCCAATTAAAACGTTTGCAGACCGGGATTTTCTGTTGTTGTTAGCTAGTGACAGCTCTCCATAGTCACGTCACATGAACAGCGCCCCTGGTGTCAAGGCGTGGAATTACAGCCCAGTTACAATATAAGCTGTTCTCTTATAAATTGGTTAATGACTGTTTAAGAACCAATTTATGTAACCAATATAAGTTGGTTATATTTCCATCCTAATGTATTAAAAAAACTGAAATTTAATACTATGCATGCCTTTGAGTCAACAGCTAGAGTTTAAAAAGTTAGTTGCAATCAGTGAGCATCCATGGACATATTGCACATTATTTAGCAGACAGCATTTCCAACTGGACTTCAACATGCAATAAAACAAATGGACAAGTAAACAGTAGTTTTGGGACTTGGTTTCAGTCCCTTTAATTGAAGAGAAGAAAGCTGTTGAGCTGGACTAGTTCAGGTGATTTGCGCCATCTAGTGGATAGTGAAGAAATCTGACAACTTTCAACATAAAATCCCCCCAAATAAAAACCAAAAAAATAAAAAATAAAACCAGTTTTTAGTTCAGCTACAGCTGCAAGTTGCTTCATAATACCTAGCAGGTTAAATAATTTAAAGTCTAAAATGATTTCTGTCATGCAGGTAAATCTTTATTAATGGTTGAAACTATTCCCATTTTTGTTTTCAATCAGAAAAGATAATAAAATGAAAAAAAAAATATTCATACAATCCCACTTAAAGCACAACCCTCTCAACATTTACATATACAGAAGAGAAAAAAAACAATACAATGATGGAAAGAATATTTTTTCAGGAACATTTACATATGTACAAAAACCTTTGTGCTATGATTAACAGCTCCATATAGAAATCACATTTATTAACAAAGAGTTAAATAGAAAAAAAGGTGCTTTAAAAGTATTCACTTCCGTATTTTAGGGATCACAACGTTTCCACTGGTTGCGATGGGGATTAGGATCTTTCGCTGGTCCATGCGCAGATACTTTTCAATGAGAACCTCCACTGGCACCTTGTCGTTTATGTATCCCTGCCTGCAGAATGCAAGAAAAAAACAACAAACATGAGTTAAAAACTGACAGAGTAATGCATGCAAACTGTGAATGTTTATAAAGAATCAATTCATAAATGTTGCGTTCCCTTTTCTTAAGCACAAACGTAAAACTCAACCATGTAGGACTGAGCTTTTCAGTCTGGAAAATTTTATTTTCCAACCAAGAAATGGACAGTCAGAAGAAATCATCAAGAAAAAAAGATTAAATAAAATTTGATGGGATTAATATAAAAATATTGCATATTTTATTATCAAAAGAGGGGATTGTGGTGGAAATTTTTATCTAGTAAAAGAAGGGTTTAGAAACACTGGTTTAATGCAACACTCTGCTTTTAAATGTAAAGTTTTTATTCACTATAAATGGAAAATCATCATGACAGAAAAAGGTTTTCACACATCCATCTGTGTATAACTAATCTAGATAATGTTTTCATTGAATGATAAAATAAATGGGCTTATCAATAATATTCTAATTTATTGAATGTGTCAGGATACCTTTAAAGATGGTGGTTATATTTTATGTCAAATCAGATCAAAAAACAATCTAAAACTTATAAAAACTGGATGATTCTCCCCGATTCTTAGGGGAAAAACAGAAAAACATGTTTTGTGAACACAGCAAGCAGCATATAATCCATTAAAGTTTGGTGAAAATCAGATACATTTTGATAAATAAATTGACAGAATAAAGCACATCCTTCATTTTTAAAACTGTTGCCTCCATCAGGAAGTTGTTTCATGTGTTACATTTAGCCGCGTAGTGAACCAGTAGAACCGGTAACCAGTATCGGCCTGCAGTAGCTGATCGGCGCATCTCCAACTATAATCTCTGGAATCAACATGAGGAAATCTGACCGAATATGAAAAATCTGATTTTTTTGTTATGTCTAAAAATATAAGAAAACCCGTAAATTAACGTTAAAAACTGAACATAATCTGCACTGGAACAGTACACTAAATCCTGTTACCATAGCGACTAATCAGGCTTTGAATAAACCAAGGGGTTAATCTCACGTTCCTTCATAATTAGAAAAATGAATGACGACTAAACCAGGAGCATCAAATTCATTTTCATTTTGGGCCAAATAAAAAATCTGAATGTTCTTAAAGGGCCAGAATGTGTTGATAAAACCCATTAAGCTGTTGAAATGTCAGAAAACAGCTGCTTGTTTCAGCATTCGGTGTTTCTTAA
Source organism: Poecilia formosa (assembly GCF_000485575.1). NCBI lineage: Eukaryota > Metazoa > Chordata > Actinopteri > Cyprinodontiformes > Poeciliidae > Poecilia > Poecilia formosa. The sequence goes on along the minus strand of NW_006800856.1, from coordinate 5,871 downwards.
AATAATATTAAAACATCTTTTCACCAGGATTTTGTGATTATTTTTGTGTTCTTTTGCGATCAAAATCAAGGATCTCATGGTACTAATTTAGAAATAGTTGTAAGGAATTTTTACGATACTTGTGCTAATGTATGACGTTAAATGTGACTTCTTTCTTTAATTAATCACCATATCGATCACGGACTATTACAAAGGGAGGCAGCAGTCACTTAAACCCAATGTTTTTGGCCAATTTTGAGAAAAAATTACAGTAAAATCTGAAAAAATGTGGGGAATCTGTTGATTTTGTGTGAATTTTGCAGATTTGTAAAAAACTGGAGGAACTTATTGGTGTAATTTGAAGGCTAGGGCCACATAAAAAGCTACGGCGGGCCAGATTTGGCCCCTGGGCCTTGAGTTTGACACGTGCGGTAAAATCAAACGTACCGTCTCAACAGAAGCTTAACATCTTCCACTTTGATAGTTTTTCTGTTTGCGTGGGCCGCGTACGTCTCCAGGTCCTCAGCAACACGGTCGAAGAACTTATCCATTCTGCCACAAAGTCAATAAGCATCGATTACAAAAGTAAAAACTGTTTGTGGTTATTTCTGCAGAATCAAAGTCCAACAAACAACGGGAGTTAAAAAAATGCTTTTCAGAATTAAGTTGCTGATTTTTTTTTTTTTTTGGAAAAACAAAACAAGTATAATTTTTGTTACATCTCATTTAGGACGGGGAAGACATCTGCAGAGACTTTTGTTTTGGCGAAGTGCTTGAAGACACTCATCAGGTAGGTCTTTGGTAGGACCGTTTTCCTCCTGGACAGCCCAGTTCGCCGCCGTCTCGCCTGCTTTGGTTTAGCTGCAGGTAAAGCTTTGCTTGCACTACTGCAAGGATAAAAAACAAGCAGTAAGTAGGAGAAACGGTAGATTTCACCGGGGAAAGCTTGTTCAACGCTGCAGAAAGAAATGCAACTTGCCTTGCTGGGAGATTTTTAGAAACTGAAGGCAATGCTGGAGGACTGGAGGTAAAAAACTTTATTTTCTCTCTGACAAAAGCTGGCGTCTTGCCTAGGAAATCTGGATTTTAAAGAATCCAAATTATGATCACTTTTTAAGTATGAAGAATCACACAAACTAAAAGGTAAGAGCCTTCACCTTCATTATCATCCTCCTCCTCATCCGACTCTTCCTCATGTTCTCCGGCTTCCTCTGCAGCAGCTTCAACATCCTCCTGCTGCCTGCTGACCTCTGCATCATGGCTGACATGGAGGAGGTGGAACGAGGCGTTTTTTCTGTCCGCAGGATCGTTTTCATCCCAGAAATCTTCGTCCAGATGTTGGAGCGAAGGTTTAGTCCAGTCTGGTTTTCCAGTCTGATTCTGAATTCTTTCCAAACTGGTGTTCAAACCCAGAGCACTGTAGCTTTTGGACTTCATGAATGAGTGAGCTGTAAAAATAAAACAGCAGGAATTTGTTTTTTAAAAAGAAAAACACATTTGATTCCCCTTTCTTCATCTCTTTTCATCCAGATCCATAAGTACCTGTTCTAAAAACTGTTTTCATAAAGTTATGTAGCAATACGACTAATTCTCAATTAATGGTTTATTAGATTAAAATTAGTTCCAATCTTTTGAATAATAACGTCCGCTTTGACCTTCTTTTAGTGTTGTAGTTTGACCGCCATCCGGCAGAGGGCGCCGCTGGTACAGAATCAAAGATGGCGCCCATAAGGGAACGGTAAACAGTAACGGTCCAGACAGAGTCCGGTACGGGATGCAAAATATACTTTCTACGGGTCGGCTTTGAAATAAAAACACTCAACAAACTCCTTGAGTTGTTATGGAATATAATCACTCCACAAAATCCTTTAGTTTTCACCTTAATAGCGCTCATTTAGCCGAGCTGCGTCAATTACTTATTGAAAAATGACCGAGGTGCTACGAAGGGAAAAGGAGGATCCAACAGTAAAAGTAGCCTAATGGTTATCTAAGGTTAAAACTTTTCCCCATTACTTGCATCAACATTCCTTCTACAGCAGCCACAGGCCACTTTGGTGACCGTATCTCTGTTAATGGGGGATTTAATGTTTAACATATTTAATTTTTCTATTTAGCAGCCTAAGAGGTTCCTGTTTAGTTATTTTATAAATATGTTTAAGTTTAATAACGTGAAAACAACAAAATTTTCAGTTTATTCAGTCAGTATTTAATACAGCTGACACAAAATAATGTTAAATTAAGTATACTAAGAAAGATTTAGGAAAGACAGTCATACCTGTTGATACCAGAGGTTTTTAAGAAAATGGCCGCCTATCGATAAATCATTATTCGATCGATAATATCAATCAACTTTAGATAAACTCAAATTGATAACTTGGGTAAGAATTTGAGTTTGGGTTGTAAAGGTTACAGATGACACCAACAGATGAGTAGCTGTACCTTCTGTCGCCGTGACGACGGGCAGGACAAGGCCGCCCTCTGAGCGAAAAGCCCTGCGACTGATGTGTCGCTCTTCCTCCTGATTCCTCTCTTCATCACTATCGTCTTCGTCAGTCTGACGATCGGCTCCGTCCGACTTTTCCTCGTCGTCACGTTGGAGTTGATAAACTTCTTCTGATCCACCTTCATCCTCAGGATGAGATCCAGCCGCCGCCTCCTCTTCCTCAGATGGAGAAGCTGCTGCAGCGTTTTCAGGAGGACCGTCCTCTTCCTCAGTCTGAGATTGCTCCACATCTTTATCCTCGGCTTGAGAGCTCGCTGCAGCCTCCTCTTCCTCAGACTGGGAATCGGCTGCAGTCTCTTCCTTAGTTGGGGATTGCTCTTCACCTTCATCCTCCTCAGCTGCAGCCTCCTCTTCCTCAGAAAGTCCTTCGACGTCTTCAGACTGAAAATCGGCTGCAGTCTCTTCCTGAGTTGGGGATTGCTCCACACCTTCCTCCTCAGCTTGAGAACCCACTGCGGCCTCCTCTTCCTCAGAGCCTCCTTCGACGTCTTCAGACTGAGAGTCGGCTGCAGCCTCAACTCCATCATCCAGATCAAAAGTCTGGAATCCAACTGCATCGTCCTTTTCCTCAGGTTTTAATGAAACATCTTGTGTTTTATCAACATTTTCTTTGCCTTCATCTTCCTCCATGTTGGTCACAACTTCTTCTTCTTCAGCTGATTTCTGCCTCTCCTCCTCCCTGCGCTCCTCCTCCTCCTGTATGTCTCTCTGGAGCTGAGTCGCCATGATGGTGGGTTTGATGGAGAAGTTGGAGGTCATGGCGTCATGCTGGTCGTACAGAGCTGTCTGGCAGTTCACGATGTCGACCGTGACGTCAGGCTCGCTCAGTTTGCTCAGACCCAACGTGATTCCCGCCAGGTTTGTGTCTTCGCCACTAACCTCTCGCCCCTGCAGTGCCTCACGGCTCACATCTGGAACACAAAAAGAGTCGAAATAAAAAGGAAAGTTATTGTATTAAGTCTAGAGATGCAAAAAAAAAAACAAAAAAAAGCTACGGCGGACCAGATTTGGGCCCCGGGCCTCAAGTTTGACAGTTTTGCTGGAAAGAATCAGAAAAATGAAATGAACAGAAGCTTTAGGTTGCAGTGAAAAGACAGAATCACCTCCCATCTGCTGCTTGCTGAGGGCAGCACTGAACTCTTCCTCTGTGATCTTTCTGCGGTTTGAAACTCGTCTCTGAAGGCCTCTCTTCTCAGTGTGAACGTCAACAAACGGGGTTTTCAGACTCAGGGAGGAGGAGCTGAGAGGCAGAAGGAACATGCAGATCATTTTATACTAAATAAATACAGGTATTTCACTTGGAAGTTGTTGTTTTTTTTTTAAACTTTACCTCGACAGGGAAAGAGATGAATGATCACCTATTGAATTTTCTGGTTCTTCTTCAGCATCTATAAGAATAAAAATCCCCAAAACATAAATATAACGACTCTGTTAACTCTAGAGTCTGTATCAGCACGGGGTCAAAAGTAAAAATGTTTACAATCTTTCACAGAAAAATGAATAAATAAAGTTTAACTTTACTGTTTTCACCTTTAAGTCGTTTTTCAAAAGCGGTGACGTTGAGGCTCTGACGCGGTCTCTTCCTGCTCAGGCCCTTAGCGGCGCTCACAGTGTTCCCCATTGTCACATCCGGCAGATCCAGATCCGACAGGTCAAAACTGGACACAAAAATAAACACATAAATGTACAAACAGTGAACATAAAGGTGCTGAGAAACAGAAAAATGTTAGATTTTACACCAAACAGTCATCTTGAAAACACCTAGAGTGACTTCTAGTAGCTGTATTGTCTTTTGAAGGAGGCTGCAGCTCTGCAGGGGCAACTTTGTCATGAACCACTGGGGACTTCGCAGGCTCTGAAAAGCAGAACCAAATGACATGGATGTAAAGAGGAAAACAAAAACAACAGCCTCACTGAGAACCAGAGAGGCGGATAAATCCACTCACCTGTCTGCAGGATCTTCCTGAGTAAATGCCTGGGAGTTTCTCCATCGTCAAACATCATGGAGGAGGAGGGAGCTTGCTGTCTGAGCACAGCGGAGGCAGTTCTTCGCTTGAGAGGCAGGGATTTCTTGGTTATATTCTGAAAACAAAAACACAGTTAGATTTAGAGGGTTAAACTGACGGCACCTTACACAGCCGAGTCGTTTCTGTTCTTCTCACCTCCTGGATTTTGTTCCTCAGGCTGCGTCGCAGGATGTTTTGTGGCGTTTGGGGCTCAGCATCTCTCTTGCTGCGCCTACTGCTGCGCCGCGGCTCGCTGCTACCTGCTGCGTGGGGCTCACTGACATGCAGACAGAGAAGAAGAAAATTATCTGTTTTCAATCAAAATTGCTATTTTTGCACCTTTCAATTCTTAAATTTAAATGACTTCTGAGATGTTTGCACACTCATAAATAAATACACTGGATTGGAGTTAATGTCACTTTACTAGTCAAGATATAAGAAATGCTTTTCATACAGCAATACATGGATACAATCTGTCTATGGATGTTGTCTGCTCTCCACAACATGCATACAGAGTCTTTTTCTTGGTGCGTTCACTGACAGTCTGTAATATAAATGTATAGGCACTGCCGTATACATTACAACTTCCCATTTATTAACACAACTAACGCATCTATTTCTATTATATCTTTATAAGACTGGATATGGTTACAAAACAAACAAAACTCTTAGCAAATTGCAGCAAAGAGTAACATCTTAAAGTCAAAGTGTCTTTTTACACAACATGTCTGTCACAATAAGCAATAAATAAATTAACTACATAATAAATTAAAAATAAACTCAAGAATTCTATTTGTAAAATGAATAATTTTTCTCTGTTTTTCTACCAAAAACTGGAAGACAAAAGTCTTCAGTCTGCTGCTTTGGTCTCAACCAGCCGTTTTTTGTTGTTTTTGTTTGTTTGTTTGTTTTTTGGGGGAGGGGGGTTTAAAGGACAATTTGTTTACAGAGACTTTATAATTCATTTTATTTGCTGTTTCTGTTGTTTTGTTTATTTTTGGATACTTCAAATTTATTACAATTTAAAGCTTATTGATGTTTTGAGAATGTGTTCTTGCGTTATTATGCACTTTCCTTAATAATACTAGAAAATGGTCTCAAAACAAAGTTATCGTTTATCGCAAAAACTTCTGGGACAATTTCTTGTGCAGTAAATGTACATTGTTGTCAGACTTTTTTCAACAAATGAGAAAACACTGTGATAAAGTCTATACTGACTCTTAAATTTAAAGACTCGGTAAAATACCAAAAGGGTTTATTACAAGCTTATGGCGTTTGTTAGAGAAGTGAAAATAGGTCGTATTTATCAAAGATAATTGTCCAAATATACACAGGAACATACATAAATCTATGTTTTTACTACTTAATCTATACAGAAAATCT
>NW_006800855.1:44165-62487 GCF_000485575.1 Poecilia formosa | reverse complement strand
TACATATGTTACATATACTTAAAACGTAGAACCCAGTAATTGATATTAAATATTTAAGCAAGTTTTAGGTTTTCTTTGCATCATTAATATTACAGGGGGGAAAAAAAAATAGCCCAATAATCATTGACCCAATAACAAGAAATTATGTCGTCATTCTTATTGGTCCAATGTCATAACTAATCGAACTAATAACATGGTTGGTAGTGTGGATATTTATCAACACAGCCACTGCTTTGACGTAGCATTCAAAGCGTTTGAGGACGTCCATAATGATAACGATGGTAGCAACATCACAGTCTTCAAGAAGCCATTTGGACTCAGATCCACTGGCGAAGCTTTTGACGAAACATGAAAATTTGCCAGAGAGAATACAAGGGCTGAAGCGATTAAATATCTCATAATGAGAATGATGGCACTTCATGACCAGCTCTCCACTCTCATTGAAGTCAGAGGTTGTTTTCAGCTCATTAGCCATTTGGAGCCGCGGTTTATCATACCAAGCTGTCGCTACTTTTCTGATGTAAATCTTCCAAATAAGTGTGATTCGCCAAATGCGTTCATGATTTGATTGACAGCAACGTTAATGGCATAAGCTTCTTCTTCTACTAATAATTTCTGGCAGGCTGTAGGCTGGTTTAGCATAATGCTGCCACCCACTGGTCTTACTCACATGGATGTAAGGGTTATAAATATCCATTTTTATACATTAGTAAAATAAATGAATGTTCAGTGAATCTAACTTGAGTCAGAGCATTTTCTATTTGAACTCAATGAATGCATTCTTTGTCATTTTCAATTTATTTTTGACTTCCTAATCAATTCTATAAGCCTTGTTTGTTTTTTGTTTTTTTGTTTGTTTGTTTTTTTTAGTAAGCAATGAACCTTACTTAGATGTTCATTTGAGATTTATTTATTTTTGGAAATGTTGGTTTAATATTTGGTTTTCATTTTAAAATGTGATATATTTTAAAGAGTCAACTGGTTTTGGTCTCATTTATTTCTCACTAGTCTTTCTTATTTCCATGTAGGTCGTCAGTCTTTGGAATGAGAAAACTATCGGTTATCATCATTGGTTTTAAAAAAAAGTTATTGCGCATCCCTAATAAAGTCAATTACAAAGTCGGCTTTTGTAAATACATTTATGACAAAATAAAATCTGAAAGGTTTGCTATGCATTCCCATTCAACTCCTGAGTGAATCTGCTATTTATTATAATCACAGCTGCAAGTCTTTCGGACATACATCTCGTCCTCACAACTAAAAACCTTTTTTATTTTATTTATTTATTTATTTATTTATTTATTTATTTATTTATTTTTGCCCAACTTTTGTTTTGAAAAATAGCTTGAGTCACACATTGAAGTTTTGGTTTGTAAGATGACAAAATGTGATAGGTATTGTGCCAGGCACTAGTGATAGTACTCTACAAGTGTACGTCATACATGAGATGCATATAAAAACTGACAGATGATTGCTTTAACAGTAAAAATACACACTAGACACATTAGCAACCCCAAAGTATAGAAAGCAAAAAAAAAAGAGAGAGAGAGTGTGTGGAAGCGTTTTCATGCAGGTAGAGCATAAATTATGTCCGATTGTGCAAGCTCGATGCCACCGTTGAACAGCTAGTCAATGGAGAGGGCAGGGAGAAGCAATGGAGCGATGTAATGTGTAATCTTACTACTCAATGGGCTGTGCCCGGCAACGGGCCTCTGAATGCTGGAAGTGTCAGAGAGATAAATAGCAGAGTGTCCCCCTCGAAAAACATGATTAATACCCCGCCTGGTGACGCTGCTGAAGATGAAGTGGGAGCAGCTGGCTCAGGCAGCGTAGGCACGCAGGGAGAGGTGGGAGAGGGTGGGAGAGGGTGGGGATGGGGGGGATGGGTGGACTGGGTGGTTGGTGGGGTGGGGAGTGAGAGCAGTGGAGCAGAGAGGGCAAAAGAGTAGGACATACTGGCAGGTAAGGGAAAGGAAGGCAAGGCAAGGGCAATCTGGGCCACCACAGGCACAGGCACCCCTAACTCTTTTCATCTCTACATGCCAAATAATCATTGACCCAATAACAAGAAATGATGACGTCATTCTTATTGGTCCTATATCATAACTAATCGCAGCGATTAGTTATGATCTCTTCTTCTTTCAGCTTTTGAATTAAGGTTTAGTGGATCAGTCTTCATCTATTTACTGCTGTATCACTTTCTTTAACATATCTTAAAGAAAATCAAGTCTGCAAGTTATTTAATCTTAGTTCAATTAATTATCGCAATGGCTTTGCCATTTATGACGTCAGGAATAGAACTACATGTCCTATTTACATAATCTGTGAATGTACTGCCCATTTAAATTTCCGTAGCCCCTCAAATAGTCACTTATTTTTGAAAATTATGAGTCCACTTATCTATTAGCCCATTAATAGCTATTTCAAAGTGTTCCCGTCAGAGAAGAGCCTGTCTTCAGTGGAACAACTTGACAGTCTCAAAGCACAATTCCGACCACATGAAGTTATTGGGTTTGTTCTGTTGTGTAAGTAAACATGTCGAGGGGAGGGCTACTTTTTCATGGTTCAGGGGCCCCCAAACATCCCCTCACACAATTAACTTTTCCAGTGTAATGAGATGATTGATATGCTGGAAGTGTGTGCTTTAAGGAGATATTAATCATTCCCTCTGGTAATTTTAATCATGCGTTCCATCATCCCCAGCTGCTGAGGATCACCTTCCTCGCAAACAAAGGGCGGCCACGCCACTTGCATAGTCATTCTGTTCTAGTTTAACTTTATTTTATGCTGGTTCCTCCCATCTGTTCGCACAAGCCTCCGCAGCCCACGTTGCACGTTGACAAGCTGGGTAAGCAGTGTGTGGGCGGGTGATTGTACGAGTGTGTCTGTGAGTCTGCGTGTACGCGAGTGTGTGTGTGTGTGTGCGTGTGTGTGTGTGTGTGTGTAAACTTTAGAAACATAGGCATCTTTGAAATGGTAAATCTAATCCTCCAGGTCCGTGACTGGTTGGTACATCGCCACCAGCCACCTCCACTAACATGCACAGTAAATGCACACAAACGGAGGACACGCAGGCACACGCACGCCCTCCAATCAATGCGACACACACATACTGGCGCACACACGGAGACATACACAAGCGCATATACCACATGGTGTGGGCAATATGTCAGAGCAAAGCATAATTTGGCATTTGAACCAGTCACTATTATTGGAAGTCTGAAAAAAAAGTGCTGCAGGGAAGATTTATTTAGATGACAAACAACTTGGAAACTCTCTTCTTCTCCCCTGACTGCCTTGAAAGTCAAAGAGACATAATATTCCCAAAACGCTGATTAGTTCATGTTGAGTGCCTCCGTTGTGTTGTACTGTACATCTGCATTGTTGTTCCATGTTTTTACCTAAGGCTATGCGAGATTTTAAAGGGTATTCCAAAATGACGGGTATTTCTGCAAAGATTTTTACTCTTGGGGTCTGCTGGTTAACTTTCACGCATGCCTTCAAACACTGAACAAATCAAATTGCAGAGAACCAAAAAAAGCAACAACTTACTTTGAATGTTAATGTTTGGCCTTCCTAGGATGCAGAATATAAAAAAAGTCTAAAGAATATGTACAAATATCCTCACACCCCCTAAAGACTTTCCCAATTTTTTGTGATACATACACAAACTTTTATTTATTTTAATGTTATTTTATGTGAAGGAGCATCAGAAAGCAACATATTATTGGAAAACTATTAGCCATGCAGTCTAAAAATCTACTTTTCGTAGAAGAGAAACAAGAAGAAAGATGCTGCTGAAAAAGCCCTAAAAAGTCCTGTTTGCAAAATGTCAAAAATTACATAGAAAACACAGCATGCCTGTGGAAAAAGATGCTCTGACATGATGAAATTGTTATTAAACGGCGCAGGTTACATAGTACAATGTATGTATAAACAGTGCATAACTCTTTTAAAAATAACCTTTCTCTACCATGTTACATGATGGTGGCAGAATTATGCTGTGGGGACATTTTTCTTTTGCAGAGATAGAGAAGGTGATGCAACGAGTTAAATAGTGATATCCAAACTTTTTGCCACATGGGCCAAAGTTGCTAAGTTGAAAGTCCACAAAGATTAAAATGATATATTACTAAAAATAAAACATACAGAACTAAATTCTGCATATCACTGTAGATTTCAGACAGAAAGTTCTCACACATTTGACTTAATGAAAAAGACTTGTTTTTTTTTTTTTTTTGTTTTTTGTTTTCGGATCAGTTGCTTTCTATCTTTTTGTTCCAGATTTTGTTTTTAGCTTGCTCTCAAAAACAAGAATGGGGCATGGGTCCTTCTTTGTTCGAAAACACAAATTTAACAACAAGGGTTGCCAGAGCCAGTTTTTGAGTAAAAGTCTCTGGATGTTTGTTGTCCTATTAACTGTGAAATAAAAATGAAAGAATCTTTTTAATAACATATGGACACATTGCGATGACTCTCTCTTATATAGATAAAAAAAATAATAATAACAATTAATGATTTTTTTGTTTGTTTGAGAAAATGTTATACCTCAACAAAGAAAGTATTCATCTGCATCCTCCTCCTGTGTTCACTGGACAAATTTGTAAAATTCTTGAATTGCAGTTGTGTGTCACACAAAAAGACTCATAAGTGTCACAGTAAATGATCTTGAATCTGGAAATGCTGCAGCTTCATAGTACTGATGCCTGTGTTTATGTGTGATCTGCAGGCTGCTAATGGTCTGTAGACCACACTCAACACATTTCTGTTTTAAGGACTGCAAGAAATTGAGACCTGTGCAAAGGTTCATTTTTCATCAAGGCAACATATAACAAATTTGTGCCACACTGTTTAAGAATTAAAAATCCATAAATTCAGAATTATAGTTTTCATTTATGTGCTACTTTCTGTTACTCTGTTAGTAGGGGTGCACCAATTGCGGTTTTCTGGCCAATGACTGATCTTTAAAAAGTCTAACCTGACAATAACAGATTTGGATAACGACCGATAACAATTTTCTTTGTCAGAGAAGTCACTACATATAGCAGCAAAGTTGTTAAACTGTGATTATTGTTAACCTTGTTAACCACACATGCAAATGTGACCTGGTGGGCGGGTCTGTCAGTAAGCTCTTTCTCACGGTAGATCAGAAAGGGACATTGGCTGATTTTCAGACCTTTGTGGAGGTAGATAAAATCGGTGGATAAGATCAGTTTCACGTGCAAATATCAGAAAATAAGAAAGTCGGTGCCAATTCATCAGCACACCCCATCTATATTTAAACACAAACTTCAACAACATATTGTTGAAGTTTGTGGTTGCAATATGACAAAATTAAAAATTTCAAGTGATGGGAATAGTCTTCCAAACACTTAAAAGTGCTCTTAATATCTCTGCCGTGAGATAGTGTGCAAAACAAACACCTCGCAAGGTTGCACTCAAACTTCTGCCTCAGACATGTGGCTCCAGCAAGTGACAGTTTTAAAACTTCCACCTGACAAGTGTCCCAAATGCGCACTTAATCATGTACAAAATTAATGACATCCAGCTGACAGATATTCCATCATCACTGCTGAAGTTTTTGAAAGTTATTGAAGGGGGTTGGTGTGGTTGTGCACAGATTAGCAATGCTTGCTAGCAGGCAGATAAGTTAATCCACAGGACTGGTTAATAGGACACATGCACACTGCTTCTGAAATCTTTTAATTGAGCCAAATACAGCAGTAAAAAGAAAACACAACTTTAAATACTGCCTCATCTGTTATCTGTGACACACTTCTGCAGAGCACATATAGGTAATAGAGGTTTTCGGGGGCTTTTCCCCACTTATTATCAAATAATGATGAATGAATCTGCCAGCAAGTGACAGCTGTTTAGAAGTACCCCCTACTCCCCCATTTGTTTTTTAATATGTGGGGGAGAGGCATCTATTTGTAGCTGCTGCTGCTCACTTTGATGATGAAAACCAACTTTAGTGATCAGTTCATTTGATTCTTTTACACCAAGAAATATTACAGTTAAATACTACAGATGAATGTCATTTTCTAGACTCTCACCTAGGAAAGATGTGGACATGCATTTTCTTTTTCAACAACAATGTATTTAGAGATAATTTCAGTCAAATCTGTTAACAGACCCGTGGTCTGTATCGTTACGGTATTAGAACCAAAACTAAATGAATAAATTTTTGAGACTAAAATAAACAAGCAGGCCTTTTTGGAGGACAACTCTGATGTGACAAGTGTGTTTTTGCAAGTTGTGCACCACTAGTTTAAAACTTAAACTGAGCAATGCAGACTCAAAAGGATCTTACATTGATTATGACTTAATGCTTATCTCTGCTCTACATAGTGTTGATTGTGTGAAAAGCCTTATAGGAAATGTCTTCTGAAAGGGGCTTTCAAAAAAGCATGACGACTGCTGGCTGGCCCTCATTATTTCCACCTTGCTTTACCCTGGCACCCCTGCTCTACTGCATGACTAAGAGACAATTAATCCTAATAATCAGGGCCTTAGTCGTCATTCCTCATTCTGGCAGGCCTCTTTTTCCATAGGGGCACGGAGGGAGTGCCAGAGCCATGGATCTCTGCTGCACAGATGAACCTCGTACAGATGTTGAAGGAGCACCGTGGTTAATGGCTTAGCCTGCTTTATGGCCTCCACACATGTACAAAATTTGAAAAGCGAAGGTGGCATTTTATCATGTCTGCCACTGAATGAAATACCGGTTTGAGCTGCTAAGTCTTTTAAAAATGACACACTTACTGTAAAAGTTGAGCAATGTGGACATCTGTTGAGGTCATTGGCTAAACCTTGTTGCAAAGCATCCGCCAATGATAACCAACTTTGCACAATCTGCGGATAAGATTTTATACCTGGTGACAGTGCAGTTCCATCCTCAAACTCAAAAGGATCTTACATTTATTTAGATCCTAAGCAAATATTAATACAAATGAAGCATATAAACAGTCTTTATCTAATCCCTGGTCCTAAACCAGTGGTCTCAAACCTCATTGCTTGAGGACCAAAGTCCTGCAACTTTTATATGTATCCCTTGTCCTTCATACTTGAATTAATTTGTGAAACTGCTTCACTATGCAATCAAGCAACATAGAACTCTGCTAATGAGCTTAAATTGTACCCTACAGAATTAAATGTATAAAAAAAAAGATTAAGTTAGAATTTAATTTATTTTAAGCAGCTTGCTGTTATTTCACAATTTTTTTCAGACTGCGTTGATTTGTGGAGTCAAGTCTCTTCGGATTTTCCTCACACACAATATTTGCTTACATTCCCTGGAATTCTTTGTCTTTCCATCGTTTCCATTATTTGCTCTGTTACATGAATTCAGCTGAATGCTTTGACTCACATGCTTAACAATAGCTATCACACAATATGCCAACAGTGCATTTGTAGCACTGGGAGACATTCTGAGTTTAAACCTTCTCCACAGTCTTCATGTTTTAAGCAAAACTCTGACACAGAAAGATGTTTCTTTACATTCCTGAAACACAGACTTGTGTTGAGATCACAGGTAAGATACCACCTGATGAGTCTTACATGTGGAATGTGTACACAGTGCAACAGCACCATATTTGCCTTGCAACACAGCTCCTGAACAAAATATTTTGTTCTTCATGTATTTGTCCATGAGATGTGTAACTCTCTGTGAATGTTCCTTTTTTTGGTGAGGCGATTTTTTACATTTCTTTAATGATGTAAAGGACAGCAGACGCTGCAAGCAACAAGCAGTTGTGACCCACTTCAGTTTCCTGGACAGCAACTGGATTTATCTATTTATTTATTTGCTATTGGAATGTTTGGAAATTCTGTAAATATTTACACAATAATAAATATTAAGTACTTGCCAAGTTCTGTTGTCATAAGGAAGTTAAAAGGTTGTCAAAACCTTCAGAATGCAACTTCTGCTTTTGCACAATATTGCTATCACCAACACAGCAAAAAAAAAACTCTGAATGTGTGAGATGTGTGGGTTTTTGTTCTTTGTGGATTATGCCTGTTCTTTCTATGCCTATCTTTTTCTATTTGTTCTTTGGTTGATAATAATGTAAGAAAACTTTTTCTATTTTATAAATCTGAAAAGAGTGGTGTGCATTTAAATTGAGTCCTTTCCAATCAGATACAGTGCCTCTAAATCCCAGTGCAATTAATTGCATTCAGGAGCTACCTTTTTTTTGTAAAATACCTGTTCTGTGACATGAGTACCAACTTAAATTGACAGGGCAAAAAGAGCAGGGCTGTAGGCAAGAGGTCCATAGTAACTCTGTAGGAGATGCATAAATCCACAGCTCAGGTACAAAAATCTGTGGATAGAAAGAAACATCGGTTGTGCAATCTAAAAAAAAAAAAGTAAAGTCTTCGTTTCAGATTGTCTTCAGTCTTGTAAGGGACACATGAGACACAGAAGTTGATCTTATTCCTGCAATGGTGAACTGGAACAAAAGCAACTTGGTCTTTTTTGAGACCAAATCTAAAGAGTTTTAGCCATGTGCAAAAAGACCCATGGTGGAACACCAACTAGCCAGGACACACAATCTCCATAATCAAACATGGTGGAGGCACATTCATCCTGGGGGGATGCTCCCCACAGCAGGAAGAAGGAAGCTGCATGAAGTTATTGTTTGGGTTAATTCTGGATTTTCTCTATTCATCCTGTAAAGACCTGAAAACTTTATTAGGGTGTACCCTGCTTTGAGCCAGCTTCTGCTCCATACCGTCCTGAGCAGGGGATGTGTCTCATGACAAACAATTTAACTGGTGAACGTATTTATTGGCCACGTGTCCAGTGTGTACCCTGCCTCTTGCTCAATGACAGCTGGAGATAGGCAACAGGCCGCCCCCTGTGACCCTGCAAGAATAAACAGGAATACACGATGGATGGATGTGTTTACTTGTGAAACCATACTTCTGTTCTTACACAGAGAAACTGTGTTGCACTCTGAGATATTGGGGTGGACATCTAATCTTTGGAAATGCTGGCCCAAATCTCCTGAACGTAGTGATGGTTTGGGATTCAAAAAGAGTGCAATGATCTCTGCACACAAGAGGCTCAAATAGATAATCAAATGCTAAAAGTTTGCTTTAAACAAGACTGACAAAAATCACTACCAGAATACAGCAATTACATGAATCTGAAATTCACCAAGCTGGAACTTGGTGTATCCTCACAGCATCTTAGCAGCACTCACAACATCCCACATCACAATCTCATTAGGCCTGCACACTCTCCCTCTGATTTGGGGTGAAGGAATAAATACCACCGACTCTGAGAGGAATCCGTCGTGCTATCTACTGCCTCCTATTCTCCGGTTATGTATTGTCTTCTTTTTACTTGAAAGCTACATCTCTCTTTTTATTCCATGACTCTGTATGTGTGGGACAAGCATATTAATCACTCACGGCTACTAATGCTAACAATCAGTCACCGCAGTTGGCCAGGTTTTTCATCTCTGGTGACATAAACGTTTGGCCCGAGAAGTGCTGATTTAAAAAAAAAAAAACAAAAAACTTTTGCATGCAGCTTTTCACTCTTACATATAAATCCATTCATTGCATCACTTTCTAAATTAGATTAAAACCTAAAACAAATTGCAGCGATTCCTGAACATGAGAATGAAATAATTTATTTCCCTCTTGGAATTAAAAAAAAAAAAGTATATCCCAGGGGCAGATCTAGATTGGAGACAACTCATTTGTTATTGTGGTGATTTTCAACAGCATAGATGCAACATATGTCAAACAGTCAAGTTTTGAGAAACAAACAGCTGGCTAGTTCAACTGAGAGGAAACTGCCTACTGAGCAAGAATGATCTCTCTCTGAGTGTCATCCACCAGCAGCATGAGGCAGAACCAGCATGTTTGGATTCCTACTGCACAACACGAATATGGCTCCTCTTGTCAACTTCACGCTGACAAGTGCAGCACTGACAGAAATTAATACAAAAAGCTTGGACAAATTCATCTCATTCTGGGCTCGCAAAGTTAGCAGGGAAATCCTCGGAATAAATGTGCCAGAGAGTTTATATGCACAGTTGCTTATACAAGTCATGAGGAGCACATCGTGTTTGTTTCTTTTTTTTTTTTTTTTTTTATTGCTCAGAAAGAATCTCTAATTATTGGGCTTCAGGTACCGTAAAATGTGCAGCTGTGGTGACTGTCAGTGCTCGTTGGGCTATTGAGCTGGTGTGCAAAATGACAGTGGGTGGCGTCTAGTGCCTTCAAACTTAAAATCACACGGTTCTGTTGTCATCTTTTATTAATGTCAATCAGACAATTTCTTTAAATCAAACAAGATTAAGTTCCTCTATATATTGAGCTTATGAACTTTAAAAAACAAAAAAAAAATCGCTAACAACTGCCTGAATAAACTTATTGACCTCTTTTTGGGTGTTTATGCCTACCCAAAATGTGAATAAAAGCATAATTTTTTTTCAGGACATGAAGAAAGGTTAACACATGATATTTATACTTTAGATCCTCACACAGTGTTAACAGCCAGATGGCTGCTACAGTCCTTGCACAGCTCTTTTAAACGGAATCTGCTGCCAACAGCTGCATCATATCCTCCTCTGCTCCAGATGACTACATATCATAATTTGTTCATAAATAAATAAATGTTTCTTTACACTTCATACTTGTGTTTGGGCTGTGACACTTTAAAGCAAACTTTTTGAACTGCCTTGATGTGTCAGTTTTGATGTCTTAGTTAATGATGTGATACAGATGTTGTCGCGTGGTGTAAATTGTTGGAAGACACTGGCAACGTATTTGGAGCTGTTGCATTTTTAAAAATTATGTGGCTTCTTTAATTGGGATCTTCTAACAGATTTTGATATTATCAAAATAGCATAAGGTTTATCTCAAACTTACTAAATCACAGTAAATTATAACTTGTCTGTCCACTTGTCATTTTAAAAATTAACTGAAATTGTGTTGTTTAGTTATTCTGTCCTAACAATAAACAGTCAAAATTCTTAGATTATTATTACGTTCATGCTGGCTGACTGAATGTAAACTTTTTTTGCTAACTCTGTGATCCTTTGGACTGAAATATAAGTATTATGTGTGCAATCAAAATAACCTGTACGCTTTTTGACTCATAATTCATCTTTTTAACACATTCCTAAACACATAATCATGAAAAAGTAGAGCAAAATATTTACCCACGGTAATGTAATGAAGAGGACTGGTACTGGTGTTTATCTGTATGTCAGGGATTATGTTTTCAAAATGCTCCTCTCCATGGCAAACAATCTGAGGTTGCACCTTTCATCTTAAATGAGGCATGTTTTGACAAAGACTTAGATCTGGAAAAATGCAAACCTGTTTGTTTATTTCATGGTTGCTACGCGCTGTTTAACCTGCCTGTTTTCACACAGGTTCCATTTGAACAAGTTCTTACACAACACTCTTTGCATTGGCACTGTATTTGCTTTCTGGGCTTTTTGCAACCTAAAATGTTTGTGATTAGTTTAAAGAAATCCAAACAAGCAAGGATGTTTTATTTATTTATTTATTTATTTATTTATTTATTTATTTATTTATTTATTTTTTTGAACCAGAAATGATAATGGGTGCAACCAGCCAATTCTGGAAACTGTGGATGGATTTGGTTATGTGATACTAAAAAAGCCCCATTAGTGGTTTCAGCCAATAGCTATAAAACTACGGTTTCACTAGATCTAAGCTGATAGTTGGATTAGTGTTGTTTTTTTTTACAAAATTAGAACAAAGTGCAAAAGTTAGTAATTTAGTAAATACTGAAAATACTTTAATATCTTTCTTGATGATCAAGTTAGGCAAATAAAATGTATAAAATATCCATCAATCGTAAAATCCAAGCATGATTTTTTTTTTCACTTAAAGGTATTTTAAATTTATTGTCCCAGCATACAGTCTAGCTTGGTAAATAAACTCTTAGAATAGTACCCTGTGTCAATCATTAAATCATTTCATAAAAAGTTTAATTTACAAAATAATAGACCAAACATAGACCTGGTCTAGTATGGTTTGTTTGGAAGGATAATTCAA
Source organism: Poecilia formosa (assembly GCF_000485575.1). Taxonomy (NCBI): domain Eukaryota; kingdom Metazoa; phylum Chordata; class Actinopteri; order Cyprinodontiformes; family Poeciliidae; genus Poecilia; species Poecilia formosa. The sequence continues at coordinate 50,436 of NW_006800855.1, read as the reverse complement.
CTGAAAAACAAATTAGGAAAGAAAATTAATAACAACAATGTATGCACACTTCTATATTGATATTACTTATTTTTCTTGATTCAATTTTGTTTTTGATTTGAACTGTACCAGACATATGTGTAGCATTATATGTGGAAAACATCTTTGAAATGATTTACCGGTAAGTAAGAGGTTTTATCACAAAAACCAAACATTCCAGTCGGGGAGTGTATGTTTTCAGAGCCACTGCATATTTTCTGGTATTAGATCATGGTTGAATAAACTGACCTCTTACATTTTAAAGCAAATATTTTTGCCATTTCCCCCTTTAACCCCGGACTTCTGAACTACAGTATCTGCAACTTATGCCAAGCTTCCAAATGATATGTTACCATCGTCACTAAAAAGATTTCACCAACATGGCCTTGAGGGTGAAATCCTAAAAGAGCAGCATCCAACAGCAAGATATGGGTATCAAGATCATAGGTCATAGTGAGGTCATTGTCTTGAAACGATTTGTGACAGCTTGAAGGTAATACACTCATTGTAGTATAAAATTGTCTCTCTGTATAGGTCATTACAAAGGGACAAGACATTATACCCATGAACTTTTCTGAAATGACTTTTGACTTTATATATACAAATATACTACTGGACTTGTAATTTGGATTGAACTTAGCTGTGTGTGGCTCAATTGCAGTATGTGACTAGATTGTATTAGAACAAAGTGTATTGATTTTAAGTGACTTTAGACTGAATTTAATTCAGCATATGTGAATATGTAATCTTATTGTCTTACAAAGTACCTTGAACTTTTATTTGTCATAAATTGGTGCTATATAAAGGAACTGAATTGAAATCGAAATATCACACTAACGAGAAATTCTGATCCCTGGTCAAGTTTATTTTCTGTCAGTGTTTAATTTGACCTCCATATTTCTCTTAGAGCAAATATGGAAAGTCTCTTTCTGTGTGTCTGTTTCTGAGTGCACTTCCCTGACATATCTATAGTTCCATATCAACAGCTGCAAGAGCCTGGGGTAAGTACGACGTTCTAATGGTGTGCACGTGATTTGAAAATCCTATGTCTATTTTTAGCCATGTTAATTAGGAATAAACATTTGGATGTCTTAATTATTCCTCTGTCAAAATTGCATATTTTTTAATTACATTCTACAGAAAATTTGAAAAGATCTTTCATTCAGATTTCACTATTTTATGTTGCATATTAAAGAAAAACAGGACATGCCGTGTCCTAAGAGTGGACCCATTTTTTTTTTTTAAATGTGTGAAGCGCTTTCAGTTTTGATCTGATTTTACAGTGAGTCAGAATGAAGAAGCACATCACAAATAGGGAGACAGTGAGACAACTGAGAGCTGAGCTGCAAACCTCTTCTGACAAACCTTGTCCGAGAAAGCTTTGGTGACCACAATGACAAGTGAAATAAGGGGTCAACTATCAGTCATTCATCAATGAACCCGTCCTGTCGTCATTTGAATTTTGAGCACAAGCTGATATTAACCTTCATAACCCTGAGTCGCATAGGACAGCTTAAGACTGACAGGCACAGTATCAAAGTAACTGTTGGGTGTCAGTGTAATAAATGCTTTCAGTCACATAAACCCATGGATGAAATGGCATTGGTACGATGATGGGTACTTTAGCAGGTCTTCATAAAGTCGTTTATGCTGAGTCTTTCACAGCAAAGTCTGGAACTCACAAAGCAAATTTATTATGTAACCGATCTTTGTGTTCTGTGCTGCATGTTCTTTGTGCTCTTAAAGATAGGTCTGCTGACAAGTCACCAGTGAAGTCAAAGCTCAAGGCTGATTATGGTGACTGTTATGCTCTTTTTTAATTGTAAAGCACCGTTTATGTAAGTTTTGTTAAACATAACATAAAAACAGTTTTTTTTATATAGTTATTAAAACTGTCGTTATAGTATATTATGAGACAGATAATCTGTGAAAAAAAAAAATAAATAAATAAAAAAATCAAGGTCCTCCATTGCTTCCCTAAGCTTTTTCGCAATTTGCAGAAAAGCACCATTGCTGGTCAGAAACAACCAATCAGAACCAGAAGAAAAGTCTTAGCGCTGTGAATCATCCATATGTATGCGTTGCTCAATGTACTAATGAAAAAACAATTTACCGTTACAGAAAAACTGTTTTTTCCACCGTCATCGGTGACTGTGCTTAACTAGCCTAAGCATTCAAGACAGGCTCTATTGTCACGAAGAACCTGTAGCATAAGAGAGAGCAAAGGAGAGGGTGTGAGCAGCACATACTGCACACAAGCATGATCGGCAATGCTCCTCCTCCAGCACTAAGACCTCCTCAGAGCCTTCTATGAGGCTCCTCAGCCTATTTCATCGTATTTTGACTGACACCGTATTTCAGTCACTGTATTTCTGACTGAACAAATTGATCTGACCTAAACAAGGTGGATGATCTATGGGATGATCTATGGATATTGTCAACAACGAAATGAGAGAGACATAAAAATCAGAACAGCTGAAGTACAAGCTGTTGTCATTATCATCATTTTTATTAGAATGAACAGATACAAGCAACTTAAATATATCACTCTGGCTTGAATTGATCTATAGACTATTTAGATTTCACTTATTGAATGAAATTACAGAAATAAACGTCAATACTATTCTTAAGGATATACATCCGTATACAAGTGAAATACATTGCTGTAGATGAAAGATTAAAGTGAACAATAATAAGCTGATCATCAGATTCCCACTGTGCCTGACATTTGCTGTTTTTTAAACAAGCTCAGATTACACTGATCACCCTAAATTTGTGAAAGGGCTAATGTACAGTACATATAGATTTCAGCTGCATTATTTTCCCTATTTCCCTAAACTTGACTTGACTATTGATAAATTACTTTTCTTGGAACTGGAAAATTAAACCAGATTTCCATATGAAAGCTTCATAAATTAAGCCATTTTCAATGCCCTTGGAATCCAGTGGGAAGAGACAGTGGAGGGAGTCTATAGAAGTAGCCTGCAGTGATATGCAGGCCATACAGGGTTTCTTTTTTTATGGCAGCAGCACTGTAACACAGAGAATCAGCAGCTTTCAACTGAAGCGAAGAATGAGATCACTAGTCTTTTGGAAGGTCAACTTCGAAGCTAGACACATCGTGTTTAGAATTCAGTCTTATCCCTGCCAAGCACTTGAAGCTCACTGTGCATGCCGTTATGCAAAGAGCTGGTGGATTTTTAGTAAACGCGTAATCTTAATGAGTGCTGAGATCTGTGGAGGTCTGAGCAAGGCAAGACTAAATCAGGCTGAGTAGAAACAGACTGTGAATAATCCTCTATGTCAATGAGACACAACTGGTTTTCCATCCTAGTATATAATCATGTTTAAACTCAAATGTTTTCTCACATCTGACATACACCAGTCAGGAATAACTACTACTGGCAAAACAGCCATGACCCATTGAATCATAGTGGCCACTAGATCCTTGGAGGTATGCATACAGAAAATCCTCTGCAGATAAAACTTATTTGGACAGCACGTTTCATAAAAGCTTGATCTGAATAAAATCTAAGGAATCCTGATGCAAAATCAATTACTCAAATGGGTTGTTGTGGTCCTAAAACAATTCCTAGAAATTGTTTGCTTTGTTATTGTAAGTAGAAGTAGAATGAGTTTTTTTTCCGTTTATCATTTACATTTGATACCAAGCCAGGATTCTTTGCCTAAGCAAGGTGTGTAAGAGAAGATTAATTTAACACAAAACAGTTCCATGCACATTAAATGAAGTAAGTTGTTTTCTGTTGGCATTCCATTAGAATAGTCCCAGTGAGTAATAAAATCTGAAGGCGTCCAAATTGTCTGATCAAGGGGCGTAGACCTGTGTAATAGACCTGTGTGTAGACCTGGAGTAATTCTCAAAAGGATAAACCAGGCTGTTACACAAATCCTCAGAAAACTGGGGCATAGTTTCAAAAGTGAAAACACCTAGAAACAACATAAAAAAGAGTCTCATTGTCCTCATTTGCTTACGCTCAGAAGTGGTGGTGATTGAACAGGCATAGAAGGTGGCTAGCAGGCAGAGCTCGTGGCTAGCTAGCAGGTAGGGCTAGCAGGCAGAGCTGGATGGCTATCAGGCAGAGCTGGTGGCTGGCAGGCAGAGCTGGTGGCTGGCAGGCAGAGTGGCTAGCAGACATAGAAGATGGCTGGAAGGCAGATTAGGTAGCTAGCGGGCAGAGCAAATAGCTAGCAGGCAGAGCTGGTGGCTAGCAGGCATAGTTTCTGATCTGCAGTGGTGAGTACCAATATCCCTTTTCCAGTTGAGTCGACCCCTGAAACACAATTTATTTTGGTTATTGTAATCTTCCATTTCTGTCTGCTGCTGCATCATTTGCCAGTAGTGCTTTTGCTTAATAGTTATGCTTTGTAGGATGTGTGGAGAAATGCAAGCCAGTAGTCCAAAAGTAACAGGGTGAATTCTGAGACTTGCTTGACCAGTTTGATGATTTACCACATAAGGAACATTACCATTTCTTGGATTGGGAAATCAACGACATGTAGGAATGTTGCAGTTGTCTGGCTTAAAGGCAGTGAGGAGTAAAAGAAGAGTGTGCCCATAGAGTTTGTTTAAATTTAAATGCAAAGAAATAGATAAAATGCTACATACAGGACTGTCCTGTTATACTGTACATTCCATTTAGTAGCAGGTGCAATCACAAAAAAAAGAAAAAAAAATGTTTTTACCATAAACCTCAGTTTTAATTTATTTTTTTATGTAAAAGAGCAATGTAATGTAACAAAGAAAAGCTAATATAGGAGATCAGCCATACATTAGCAGATGATGAGGCCCAAGCGACAGACATATATTGGGTATTTTAATTATTATTATTATTTTTTTTATTTCTTAAACATTATGTTAATTTTTAGCCTTTAAAGAGCTGGCTTTGTTTATTTGTCTTGTGACCTTTAAAATTGGCCCCAACTTATCCCTGATGGAAAGATCTAAAACAAAAGGACAGTCATTAGATGACATGTCACACAATATAGGGGTCTTATTCTGGACCTGTGCCTGCTGGCTCTGTCCTTTGCTTTGCCCACTTTGCTCTGCAAGTATGCCAGGACATTGAGCCTGACACATCAGAACTGCTGCTCTCTCTCTGTGCCCTCTTTCATTCGCGCTATCACAGAGTCAAAGCCTGCAGAGACGGAACTGTCCAGAGACTCAGCCCTGCTGGGTCTGACTGGGCCAAGATCCGATCAAGCCTGGAGGAGAGGGGTCATTCTCTTCCCTGACTTCTACTTGCTATGATCTCTGAACCGCTTCTAAAAAGGCCTGTGACTTGATTTGAGCAGACAGTCCCCCTTGAAAGCTGCCTTTGGTTTGGCTTCTGTAGCCTGGAATGGGAAGAGCAGGGTCAGGCTAGACAGAGGCAGGAAAAAGCTCAAGCGAAAGCAGTGTGGGGGGTTCGGTGGGGAAAGAGAGAACAGAGCTGATAGCCATGCTCCAGGTGCAGATGGCATGCTGTTTTATGTGTGGCCTCAGTGGACTGTGTCAGTGGAGCTACTGGAGGCATACAACACACAGAGATCACACAAAAACATTGTCAACTGAAATTCAAAGATTCATTAACAAAGGTCATTTCCATGGTATCAGATAGCTAATGGCTGGCCAAGCCTTTTGAAGATATAAAAGCAGACTAAACAAAAAAGGCCATGAAAGAAAGACAGAAACTGCACGTTAACCAAATTTAATAAACTTTTTTTGTTTTTCCTTTATCACTCCATTAAAAAAAAACTTATATGAAAAAGAAGAGAGAATAGCTTGCTCATCAGAATACGTTATTCAAGAGTCCATTTTTTATTGGAGATGTGGTGCTGCTACTTCCACAAATAGTGATGACATGATCAAGGCAGACACAATGCCTAAGGAGCCGAGGTTGCAGCAGCCCTTAAAACCAATAATGGTCAGAGGTCAGAGAAGGAGAGGCAAAGATCCAAGTCCCATCCTATTGTGTGACATGCTTCCTTTGCCTACTCACCCCAAAGGCGCAGTGTCAGGGTTAACACTTCAAACACTCAATATCTTCACAAAACACAAAGGACACCACCACTTGCCATCCACATGAATTCTTCTAGGAACAGCGATATGGATCCACCTCAAAGGTCGTTGCCAGCTGAAGTTTTAATGATTAAGCAAAGGTTTGTCCCCTCACTTTGTTGCACTTTCAGGAATAAATAAACTAGCTAGCTCAAAATTGGTACAAATAGAACTAATTGGTTCTTTATATGACAG
>NW_006800855.1:7521-43165 GCF_000485575.1 Poecilia formosa | reverse complement strand
CAGTATGTTCTCCATATATCAAAGTTATGAATTACTAGAAGCTGCTGGAATCTTATCATCTTAAGAAAGGAAGATGTATATCAAAGTTAATCCTGACAGAACAATTGGAAAATTAGAAACATTATTTGTTAAAGCATATAAATAATCTGCTGTGATTGCATGTGGATTCCCATGAGACTTTAAAAATAGCTATAAACTGACATGAATGCTTGTTAAAAGTTTCTGCGATGTGATATTGAAAACTTCTTCAACAATTTAACAAAAACACGACCAACAGAAAGTGACTTTTCAAAATCCAGATAAATCCAGAGTAATGAAGGCATTTCAAAAATTGATTACACTGTAAATGCTACAACAAGATCCCATTGCCAGCTCAAGTCTTATTTCTCCCCATCTGGGCGAGAATGTAGGACATAAGCTGTCAATTCAACATAGAAACTTTGAAGGCAGTGAATTGCCTTTGGACCACAATAGTCAATTCCTGGACTAGGACTTTGTAGTGTTTCCCTTTAAGCTCTGTTTGCTTCAGAAACGAGACAGTTTCCCAAAATAAAACTCCTCTTGGTGACCTTCCCTTTCCACTGAGTAGTGCAAATCCCCATCCTCGCTGCCAACAAGGACTCATTACTCCCTGTTTTAAAGAGAGCTTTCTGGTCCAGGAGGCCTCATTACAGCTGAAAAAGACACCCATGGGACACGTAAGGAAAACAGTGAAGACCCCCTCTTGAGTAATAAGCCTGCAAACTTCCACACAAGAATCAGTGAAGAACTTGCAAGCTGAAATGCGAGCAGCCCCCCCGCTGTTCCATAAGGAAAGGTGTCTTTGAGGTGTGCAGATTGCATGGCTCAGTAGACAGGAGAAGTTCCAAATGCTCTCAAACTGATTAGAGCTGCATGGTTCAAGACAGCAAAGCAGATACCTTGACATAGATGATTCACTGTCAAAGATGGCAACAAATGCACTTTGAAGTTTTCCGTTTAGGCAAATGTCACTGTAGATATGCTGGTCCCGTCCTATCAGGTTGTCAGAGTGCATTGAGAATTCACTCGTTAGAACTCCTTAATTAGTAAATATCACACAATGTAAAGAATAAAGAATGATCTTTTTCATATTAGATAAGAATAGCTGCACACTTTGCTCCATTTTAAACTGTAATTGTTGCAGCGAGACATTTTAGAAGTGGTTATTTTTAGCCCCTGTCTATTAAGTGACCTTGTGGGGAGGACAGAAAACACAGCTGCTTCATACTTTAGAGGGAAAAAAATGTTATCTGAACTAATAAACTTTGGACTGCGGTTTACATAAAGGCAAACATTAAGGGACTGAAAAACTCACAATTCAATTTTCCCACAAAACTCTCACAGACGTTTTTGTTTCAATATTGCTGCAAGCTGTGATTCCCACGTGAAAGGCATCAGCAAACTGCCTCTTCCTGTCACTCACTGCGGAGGGGAGAGAACCTCGTACGTCTGTGTCGAGACCCCTCGCTCCAGGCTTGTGATTCCTCCCACAACCAACTCAGCGGTGTCTGTTACACAGTCTGGACCTAATCACAGGAGTCTAACGGTGCTAGTTAGAAGCCAGAAATGCAATGAGAGGAAGGAAGTTTACAGTTTCATAAATGTTTTCTTGCAAATAGCTTCTGCACCCGCAAACTGGACATGAGCGTAAAAAAAAATGTGTCTTTTCACCTGGATTATTATGCACTTGTGGTTCAAAAAACAATAATCTTAATTAAATAATTAAAAATATATAAATATCTGGCAAACTGTTTACATCTGCTTAAGAGCCTGCCTGCATTTGCGGATGTGATCAGTTTTGGATGACTTCGGTCTCCACAGAGGTCAGCGTTCCCAACAGTTACTGCAGTGGCAGATGGCATCTCTGTAAGATTTAGTAACACATGTCATCAGAGGGTCCCTCAAGAGAGTTACCCGGCCCATTTATAGCATCAACTTCAGTCTCATCTGTGATAACTGAGTATTAGACGGAGCACTGCAATCCTAAAGCACTTCAAACTTAACACTATTATTTATTTATTTTTCTTTAATTGTCCCTTCAATTTATATTTCAGTTCAATTTACCAAATAGACAAAACCTTGAGGTAACACTTTATTTGAAGGGGTGTGCATAAGACTGACATGACACTGTCATAAACATGACATAACACCTGTCATGAACTTCAAGAAGTCCTTATGAATGTTTATGACAGTTGTCATGAAGTGTCATTTGATAAATAATGACACTTTTAATGCAAAGTTGCTCTAAAAGTTGCATTAAAAGTCCATTAAAAATGCCAACTTTACATTAAATTGTCATAATTTACAAAATCATGCAAAGTTGGCACTTTTAATGGACTTTTAATGCAACTTTTAGAGCAACTTTGCATTGACACTTCATGACAACTGTCATAAACATTCATAAAGACTTATTGAAGTTCATGACAGGTGTTATGTCAAGTTTATGACAGTGTCATGTCAGTCTTATGCACACCCCTTCAAATAAAGTGTTACCAGCCTTGTTTTTTTATTTGTGTTTTGGCCTTCAGCCTTAATAATACAAAAAAAAAAATGCTAAGAAGTTTGCAAAAATCTAAGTGGCCTATTCCATTTTAAAATAGATTAGCTTTTTCACAGCTTATCAGCACAGGCACGGAACTTATAATCTTGCCATTAAATCATCAGCTGTTTAAAAATTCAATATTAGAGGAATTCAATTTTTAGAATTTTTAGAGCAAATTTACTAAGAAGTTAAAACTGGATTGATGTATTTGTTATTTTTCCCCCTGTTTTAGATAAGAAAAGTGTTGAAGAAAGAGAAGGGATAAAGTGACACTCTAGATTCACTGCTCCATCTACCTTCTGACTTTCATCTATGGCCATGAAAATGAAAGTGACCAAAAGAATGAGACTGTAGATACAATTGATTGAAGTGAGCTTCCTCTGTTGTTTGGTTTACCAGTCTACATGTGTTCTATGGATCTGGCGAAGATCATGTCCCGAGGCTTATCAGTGGGGGCTTCTTTAGTATTTCTGGGAATGCTTCAAAGACATATTCAGTCCTTTGTAACCAAAACAAGGGCCTTGTCTGCATTCACACAAAGTTGAGCTTTTATCCACTTTTGGTTGGAATCTGAAATCATAAACTTAGACTGGATGGTTTGTCTGGTTTGGGAAGCTTTTTTTTTTTCTTTTTTTTGGATAGTATATGGTTCTGTTATTGTCTTCAAGCTGTTACTCTCAGCCATTGCCATATGGCCATTTTAATGAATAAACTTTATTTGGTCAATTGTAATATGACATGTTATCTATAGCTGAGTAACTTTAGCCCAGGAGCTAAAACCCTTACTCTTGAACAGGTACTGTGTCACACAGGGTTATTTATTGATGAATCTTTAAAAGTTCAGGCCACTTTAATTGATCGACGCTGCAGCTTGCAGGCTGTGAGACAGAAGGTGCAGTGCAGCTGCAGAGCCGTGGACCTCAAGAGCCATTAGGCACAAGCAAACACAGTCATTGATGTGAGAAGATTATTGTGGCTGGTTAGGCCCTAAAGAACTCAGGTCGAAGTGATTATCGCATCACCAAAAGCACTGACAAAACATTTTGAAGTCCCACTTTAGCTGTTTAAGATTCACAGAGTCATCTTAACATCTTTAAAATCCATTATGCTAGAATGTAGCATATTCTGGCTTTATCCTCCCCTACACATTTACTGGAGGAAAAATTATTCATCAACTTAGATGCAACTGCTGTTTGTTTGTTTGTTTGTTTGTTTGTTTGTTTGTTTGTGTCATTGTTTGTGTCATTGTTTGTTTGTTTTTTCTTCTGAAGTGTAGCTATCAGGTGCCTCTATGTACACTTTTTTATTTCTGTTAATTCAAAGAATTATTTTCTTTCTTACAGCTAATGAAAACATGACCATTTTTCTTTTAACATGCTTTTTGAGATCTTTTGTACTTTATTGAGGTTCTATTTAAATCATTTTTTATAACTGCATATACAGTCATAATCAGGTCCCGGTTTGGCTTGTGTAAATTGAGCTTAGCTTTAAAAAAAAACAAAAAACAAAAAGTGTTGTCCATCATGTGTTGTCCACATGATGGACAACATGATGGATGGATTTCTTTGTTCAGTTTTGGTGATCTGCTGATGGAGATTGTAAAGAATACTAACTCGAGAAACTACTTAAATTTCTATGATCTTTTATGATATAGTGTTATATAGTTATAACACTATATCATCTCTCACCTGAGCAGTTGTTGATTTTTTTTTTCATTTCACAGTAAAAGCAATAATCAGAACAGTTAAAAAATAAAGTAAATAAATAAATTGTACAAACAAGCTGCCCTGCTTTGCCTTTCTCAGGACATAGTTCTTTTGAACTGGGTTGCTGTAATGATCCATTCGACATAAAAATATTGTTGCTTTTCTTTCATTGGCATGGATCAATGTAGCATGGTCTGCACATGCTCTCTTTGGTCTCAAAGCTCTTTACTTTTATTTTCTGCTTCCTAGAAAGCTTTAAATGTTAAACTAATCAATCCTGTTGCACCATTTCAGTATGCTCAACACATGAAATGTCACTTTTCTCATAACTTTTCTGACATTTTGTATCTTTTATTAAGATGCCAAAGCCTATCGACTAACTCATTGTAAAGATGTGAACAAAAAGATTTAAAAAAAAAAAGAAAGAAAATGGATTAAGAAATTACATAAAGTAATGGTGCTTTATGTAACTCCCCTTTTCTGGCACTAATCATTATAAAAACCTATATTTTGTAAATGACGCCAATTCCAGTTTTCTTAGTAATACAAAAAACTGCTTTTTTGTTTGGTGTGCCATCGGACTTTTGTTTATCAGTACACATTGCAAATTCAGCTTGAGTGACAGAACATTGCAAAATGCCAAAGTTGGAGAGAGCTTTCAAGTGGAGGGAAATTGAGTATGCAAGACTGACACTGACTGATTTAGCAAATGTCAAGCAGTTATCTTGAGCAGAAAGAGCCACAATCATAATCGGAGAAGCTCACTTTCAAGTAGCTGTTGAAAGGAAGGATTTTTTTTAAATAAAAAAAAAAAAAATGTTTCATCTACTTTCCCTGTTCTGCTCCAGTCCGTGATTCTGAAGATTTCTGCATTTCTGTTTTTATAATGATAGATATAACCTTGATATTCCAAATCCTTGAATCATATGACTAAGAAAGAAATCTGAACAAAGTTTGGATGCCATCCGAGGAAAAAAACAAAAAAAAAACTGCACAACAACATTCTTGGTGTATCTGAGCTGTCACTGAGTTGTCAGAGTACAGTGATGGTGACAATTGATTCATGTGCAAATGTCTCCGCTCCCCGGATGGCAGTCAGAGTATATAAAACTCATTTTTCCCTCTGTGAGAATGACAGGATGCAGTGAGTCAAGACAACAAAGCTGTCACAAACAGCTGTCGGCACTGACAATTATCAGATTTATTTATTGACGATGATCAGGCAGAACCGCTTCATAAAAAGCATTGTCTGAAGACAGGGACATCCTCCTCTGTTAGACAGGACGGACAACTATGATAATACACCACACGCTTACACTGATAGGATATTGTCAATCACTGTGGCATTGAGCGGCTGCAGAGTGATGGGTGAAAAATTCTTTGAGGCACTCGTTCATTACCTTTCACCATCCTCTAAGAGCAAGAGCTCCCAGACAAGTCAATGTGAAGTGCCAGGTATCGAACTGGGTCACCGGAACATAATAGTCCGCTAAGTGAATTCAGCAAAACGCAGCTGCAAAACTGGGGATCTGCTGTGTTAAGTCCATAATGATCAAAAGGGTAGCACTGATAGATAACCAGACTCACCTCAGACTCACCAAGTTGCAAGTCTTGTGCAGTATCACATAGGTTTTCTTTCAGGATTGCCCCATATGTAGCTTTATCCAAATTCCCATCTCCTCAAGCCATTGTCCCTCTCTCTGCTGAAGAAATCCATACACACAGCATGATGCTGCCAACACCATATCTCACCACAGGGTTGGAAAGTTTAGAGCAGGGCTCACCAACTCCAGTCCTCGAGGGCTACCATCCTGCAACTTTTAGATTCACCTCTGCTCCAAAATGTCTGAATTCCCTCACCAGCATTCATTCCTCTCTGCAATAGGCTGGAAACGAGTAGTTTATTTGATCCAGGTGTGTTTGAGCAGAGACGCATCTAAAAGTTACAGGATGGTAGCCCTCGAGGACTGGAGTTGGTGACCCCTGGTTTAGAGTGATGTGCAGTGTTAGTTTTTTTTTTTGTTTTGTTTTGTTTTTTCTGGCATGACAATTTGCTGTATTCCACAAAGTTCAATCTTGATCTTTATTTGGCAAGAACCATGTTTCACAAGTGACAAACTGCAGCAAAGACTTCTTAGAGCTCTCAAAGTTATTGGAGGCGGGAGAATCATGGTGATCACATTTTCTCAGTTTCCGCGGCATTGAGCGGCTGCAGAGTGATGGGTAAAGAAAAAAAAAACACCTCTGAAGCACTTGTTCATTACCTTTCACCATCCTCTCAGAGGCAAGGCCTCCCAGTGAAGTCGATGTGAAGTGCTGGGTATTGAACTGGGTCACGGGAAAATAATAGTCAACTCAGTGAATTCAGCAAAAAGTAGCTTCGATAATGAATATCTACTGTGTTAAGCCCATAATGATCCAAAGGGTAACATTGTTACAGAGCCAGACTCACCTCAGAGTCACGCTGCTGCTATTGGGGCAAAGCTGCACATGCATCACAAAAAGCACAGAGTGCAGGCCACCACCCGCGACTGGCTTATGTACTTCTGGTCACAAATGCAGTGCCCTGCGGTTAATTTAATGATCTCCGCAGCCCAAACCTCCTCTAAAAGGTGACAGTAATAATACTCGCAGCCCTACTTGTTTTGTAGAGAACGGCAAACGCATGTGACTTTGGCTGTGGGGGGGCGTGTGTTAATCCTTGAAGCCCGATAGCACTCACCTCTATCCCGAGGCAATGGCCCTTGATGTCTCATCATTTCTTTGCTGTGCCCCGCTGCCACGCGTTACATAAAGAGGCCGCACTGTTTGTTCTCTGCTGTAAGTGTCAGATCTATCCGGAGAAGTTCATTTGTATTAGCGGATGCACACAGCACGCCCTGGCACTCACTCCTTCTGGGTTCGATGTATACTGAGGACCACCAGCTGGCTTGGGTAACAAGGTTTTTCTGCAGAGCAAATATTTGGCCAAAGGTAGCTTCTCAGGGGTACAGAATAAGAAGCACAGAATTGGTTGCATGTTTTAGGATTCCTGGGTTTTATTCTGGGCAAAGTCTACGTGTCTGGAAGTCAAACACAATGACATACTCAGAAATCCACAAAATGTTTGCTGCTTAAAATATATACATGAATAACTACTTCTCAGTTTTAAAATTGTTACATGTGACAAAACACATTACATGTAAGGATTACATATATTATCATATATACTATCATATTTGTTATATTTTGATAATACATGTTGTTGCTAATCTACTTCTCCGATGCTAATTTACTTTCATTTACAATCTGTTCTTTTTAAATGCAGTGCAAAAAAATCTCCTAAAATTAGGAGACCGATGCTGAGATCATGCTCATAGTTTTCTGGCTCAGACTGAGAGGGGAGGAAACAATGTGGAACACGGGGAGAAATGTGAGATGCTATCTCAATATTAAGATAGAAAGCAATGTAGTAGACAGAGTTATCCATCCTTTTTCTGACTCAAGAACAAATTATGACAAAGGATAATTGGTATGCACATGTGGAGTCCATATAATATATAAATCATCTACAAGAGAAGACATAGTATCAACTGCCTTATTATATTTATTACAAGGAAAATGGAAGAGTCAGGGAAAAATATAAAATACAGATTCAAACCTCATCTAAGCAGAAATGATAGTTCTTTTTTTTTTAGAACTGGATAATTTCTGACTAATAAACTTCCTAGTTTAGAATATTTGACAATATTTTTCCAATTTATGAATCAAAGTGTGTGTTTTTCTTTTTTTTTTTTTTAGTTTTCTGTAAAAGCCTGAAATGACATGCAGTTTGTTAATGTGTTTGCAGGTATGGGTTTTAAGGTTTGATGAAATGAACAGGGGGGAAAAGATTCAGATTTCCACCTGTCAGTCAGAAGGAAAAAGATTAACAACTGGATGATTGATTGATTGATTGATTGATTGATTGATTGATTGATTGATTGATTCGCTACTAAAAATATTTCTAGGGCTGCATATATTTAGAACATTTTGCATGTCAGTGATATTTGGTGGCTTGCAGCTACTGAAAGTGGCTTATGTCTATAAACTCAAACTATTATTTTGCAACTCAGAATAATTCTATCAAGGGAAAACTCATCATACATTCCTTAAAACTATTATATTAAGTTGTTCAAAAATATTTTTTATATTATATTATATTATATTATATTATATTATATTATAAAAAAGAAATATGCCTGTTCTGGAGACAGTTTGTGGTTGTCCATTCCAGACAACTCTGAGTAAATAGATAACATCTGCAGATCAGAACGGCCTGCTTTTAGACTAAAACACTCTTGTTTCTTTCTCGTTTCTCGTTTCTCTCTTTGATTTCTTTTTCTTTTAGTGACTTTGTGGTTATCTCCCATTATAAGTGACTCGCAGATATATAGGAAAAAACGAGTCCACATTTAGAGATTTGTTGCATTTACAAAGAATGTTAAAGCCTCCACATGAGAAAGTTTGAAGTGGCAGAGCAAGGACTCTGTACATTTACTACACTGCACTTCAGTGACTTTTGTCTACAGGTGTATGGATTGGTAAACGAATCATTCTCAAATTATGCCGGGATGGCTCATTTTCTTATTGAGTCCCAGGTGCCGTTATTTTAATCATTACCTAATTGTCTGGCTGCTCTATCGACAGGACGCAGGCCTCCCACTCTGATTCTGCTGACACTGGCAGGGCCTCCAAGATCTGGGTTAACCTTTCGATGTCCATTGACGCTCCGCTGGCTGATGATGATTGATCGAGGTGGCCCTCGCTGTTAGATAATACCTAATCAGCGTTCGGAGTAATTTGTGTAAATGAGACCTCATTATTGATGGTGGGCAACTTTAGGAGCTTTCATGCACACTGAATCTAAACAGGGATTGGATCAGCAATAAAACTTTTGCTTTGTGCCTGCTGCACCTCCTGCGTCAGATTGAGGGCAGGTCGGCCGGTTGAACTGTTGAATGGGTTATAAGTGAGATAAGATGAGTTGAGGGACTGCGCACAGAGAATGAGCATGTAATGCACACTCTGTAGTAGACCTACATCCAGTTGTCTATCTCTTCTAACAGTTGCATGTTGCACAATATTACAAAAACACTTTGTCCTTCCTGGCATTTTGCTTTTCCGTTTGCAATACATGTTTTTTCTCTTATCTTAATCTCGCAATCTGTGATGTAACTTTTGTTTCCATAAAACAAATTACTGTCAGAAACATTTCTGTCAGCAATAGAGTCAAAAATATGTCCATACTGGGTATTAAAATTATAATAGAGCATGTGGGTGCTTGACAAGGCAGCTCTCACAGAGATTATTATGAAAAGCAACTGTTATATTCAGCTCTTTACAAATTTCATCCGCAGTGGAGACATCTGCCAAGAGACGGACAAAAGTCAGCATCTGGACTCTGGAAAATGGATAATGAGCATTTGAATATATACCAATATAATCAAGCCTTCCATTTGCAATTATATTTTGATAAAAGAAAAAAAAACAAAAAAAACATTGGTTCTCTCTATTAGTGTGTAAACCTCATATTTAATCATGAACTAACGGCCATTGTGTTTTAGAATCAAAGTGAAGGTGCTCCTGCTTTTGAGTTGTTAATGTTGGACGATAGATGCCTGCCCCAAGGATATGGGCTGCATTGACTGCACCAGATGAAGCTCTACTCCGTCTCCATCCACTCCCAGCCCAGGAACCAGGCTCTGACATGACAACATCAGGTCTTGATGATGACTGATCATGTTGTGTTCTTCATTACTTTAAACCCAATCAGTGCTCTGTGTAATTTGAGTAATGATAGCTCATTATTGCAGAGTTTAAGGACTCCCTTTATTTTACGCTACCAGCGGACCCTTTGGGGTAGCATTATAGGATCAATGATTTTCCTTCCCTTTGCATAGAAATAGTCAGCCTGGGAATCCTGTTTTAACTGTGAAGTTCAAATGAATGGCCATGTGAAGATGGCTTTGTTATTTGTAAAAGTAATAATAAAAAAAAGATACTTGTGAAACTTTGAAGCTTGAAAATCTGTGATCATGAAAATAAATGATCTACTTTGAGGAAATGATAGATCAGAGGGATGTCACATTGTTTGTGGAAATCTTCTGCTTGATTTGATCAACACATAACTAATGAAATAAATTAGTGAAAACATAAAAAAAAGATAAAAATGCTTGTCTTCCCTATCTAATTTCAGTACAATTAAGGTAAAAAAAAATACTATTAAAAATCAGTGAAACTGGCTGTTTTCTTTTAGTCTTGATGAGTAATTAAATTTGGATTTCAATTATAGTCATTATACTCCAGCTGTACTTGCTTATATTAATTCAACCCATTCTAGATTCATTTTTAACCAAAACATCTTTTCTTTATCTTCTTCTTCTCTGTTGGCTTTTCCCTTCAGAAGTCACCACAGTGAATCATCTGTCTTTATTTAGTCCTGTCCTTTGCAACTTCTAGCCTCACAGAGACACTCAAGATCCTCTTTCATCTGATCCATGTAGCTCTTTTTTGGTCTTTCTCTTGGCCTCCTACCTGATGGCTCCAACTTCAGCATTCTTCTACTGATACAACTGTTGCCTCTCCAATGAACATGTCCAAATCGTCTCTGGCTTCTCTGACTTTACGTCCAAAACACCTAACATGAGTTGTGCCTGTGATGTAGTCATTCCTGATGCTACCAATCCACATCACTCCCAAAGAAAACCCCAACATCTCAAACTCTGCAGCCTCGAGTTCCACCGATCTCTCCACCATTGGCACTGTTTCTAAACCATATGACGTTGCTGGTCTCACTTCTGAATTATACAACTTTTCTTTGTCCATTTCAGCCTGCTTGCACACACTTCCTCGTCTCTATTCCCCACTTTCTATTGCTTTGAACTGTTAACAGTAAGTATTTAACATTTTCTATCTTCTTTACTTCTTCTCTCTGTAATGTCGCCCTTCCACTCACGAGCCTCTCATTTACACACGTATATTCTGTATTGCTGGGACCAATGTCCATTGCTACCTTTTCCAGTACATACCTCCACCTTTTTGGCTTTTCCCATACATTTATTTTTAGGATATTGTACCAGTACTTGATTTTCCAGGGGAAATGTTGGACAGTTGAATTCCAGGTTCACTGTAACTGGCCATTGTGAATTTAGGAAGATCGAACACTGAAGCTGAAATAAAACAAGCTTTAATAAAGTATTGCTTTATTCAGTAGGATCATTGCAGTTTTTTATTCTCTGCTTTTTGTAAATGTTCACCTGAACTACACAGGGTGTGTGTCATAATATGTGGAAAATGTTTTAAAAGGATTTATCAGTCTCAATTTTCACTTCACAAAACCAAACATAATTGTGGTGTGTACACTTTTGAGAGCTTCTGTTTATATTACAATCTTGAAACCAGTTAGCAGATGAATGCTAATTATAGCTGCAGCAGCATAAAAACCTCCCTCAAAATGGAGTTATTTATGAGCTAGATTCTGATCATGCAGTTGTAGATGGGAAATTCAAGGCGATTTGACCTTTATAATAACACCGTACAGATGTTTAACAAAACAATCACATTTCTAATTTCAGTCTATACCCACAATCAATCATATAGTTCCAAAGATGGAACACTGCAATAAAGGCACCAGCAAAAGCATTAATGAGCCTTTCCAGCGCTGACAGACGCAGATGCGGGAAGAGGACCAAACAAGGGAATTGTAAAGAAAGGTCATGCCACAACTTCACACAGTCCTGATCAGAATCAATATAAAATTTGGAGACAGAATATCAGCAATCCTCCAGGAATCAGCAGGAGATGGAGTGATTAATCATGCTAACACTTTATTATTACTCATGTCTCTCTTAAGGTCGCAGTAGGTGCACATGACGATTTGTCAACAGATCTCAAAACAAAAGTTGTCCCCCCCCCAAAAAAAAAAACAGAGAACTACTTTTGTGTCGCGTCCGTTTAAAGTGTTGTTGTATTCTTGGATGAGACCACAACGACATCCACTATCAAACACTGTTACAGAATTTGCTGCATAAAAGAATGTGAGATACATGAAAGAATCCCCACACCAGTGCAGTCTGTAACAATTCTTATTTGCAGCCTTGACAATGTTGATCCTGCGAGGCACTAATGCCCCGAATTAGAGCAGATGAATGGGCCACTCTGCCGGTCATGACAGGGATTCACCAGCCATCTAGTCTCTCCCTTTTCATCTTGCTCCCTTTGGTGGCTTCCTGGTCCAAATGTTGTACCCTTTCTTCTGGTCTCAATTTCTGCTCATCAAAAGATAGGTGAACATATATGTCCGAATCATGTGGCCTCAGCCGTAACATACTTTGTCATTAGAGCTCAAATGGAGGGGTTTCACTACAAAAAAGGCGCTCAAACGCGCACTGACTCAGATACAGGAAAATACACAGACAGATTTAAGCAGGTCAACACAATCCCACCTGCACAAAACACACACACACACGCACACACACCCTCAGGTATTTGATGTTCTTTCTGTTTGAAGCCAAATTCTTGTTATCACTGGGAGCTATATGCCGTGCTCCATTTCCAAGGTTTTTGAGGAGAGTCCAGGGCTTTCATCTGAGAGCCATCGTCTGCGCTGGAGCCAACAGTCTTAGAAGCAGTGACATACTGACTGATAGTTAACATTTCAAAACCCTCACTTTATATTAATACATGACAGGTAACAGTGAAATACCAGGTGAGCAAAAGCCACACACAGGCACTCAAACATGACAAAGACACAAAGATGCGCACCCTCCCCTCTCCCATACACACAAAGACCAGCGTGAATCTGGCCACCCATGTCCATCCCTGCTAAATGTTTTGAAATATAAACACTTTATTATGTGTTCCTGCTCCCTAAAGGTAAGTCCTCCTCCATTCAAGCTCTTTGGCGAACATTTTACAATCACAGTGGGTAGAAGTTAGCCATTAAGCCTTGCTGTTTCCATTTCCTGCTTTGTATCAGAGGAAATTTCAGACTTTAAGCAGTTGAGGGAGACTGATAAACTCCGTACAGGAACGGGTTGCATCCAAGCATAACATTTCATGCTACAGAAACTATTTCTGCAAATTGAGTTCTACTTTTTTTTTTAACAGATTACTGGATTTGATAACAGCCATAGAGCCATTTGACTACATAGAAATAAACTGGAGAATGAAGCTCTGCTAATAGGTGACCTCTCCTTTGGTTTCTGCAATTTTTGCAGCCTTTCTAAGAGGCCAAGTAGTAAAAGCCACTTTGATCCATTTGTGTTAAAAAAAAAGGCAAAAAAAAAAAAAAAAGACTTAAAATCAGGCTTGGTGTCTACTCGGTTTAAACTGATTAGGGTAGTACCAAGTTTATATCTTAATTTTCAGCATACTTCAGAATAATGGCAGCAAGGTTAAAAAGCAGTGAGAAAGCCGTTTGAAACCCCCTCTACTCATCTCTTAACCTATGTGCAGGAAAGCGTCAAAGGTAAAGGACTAACAAAGCTCAAAGCTGCATCTTCTCATCTTCAGACACTCTGCATCATTTGCAGCAACAACAATGATTAAACATGAGCCTTTTTACTTTACAATGCCCTATAATGGTACTTGTAAAATATGCACAGAAAGAAATGGAGAGCGAAAGGACAGAGTGTAGGTTGAGGGTGTACTTAACCCTTTTGTTCTAAAAATGTTCACTTCCCTTTCGAACACATATTTGATTTACAGTTTGGCAGAATTTCAATGCTCTTTGGCCCTCCATTTTCAGCAGAGGAGGAGTTAGTTGACACTCTCGATTCAGAAGTCCAGCCGAATGCAGAGAGAATCCCCAGAGAATCGCTCATTCATTCAGCATTCCCATCAGCCCATTAGACTCACCATCAGCCAGTGAAACTGCTTCCTGTTTCTCCAAGACACCTTTTTCATCCTCACTTTAATTCAGTTGTTTTTGAAACTTCCAGTGGAAAGAGGTGGTGGATTACTTTACTGGGAGGATTCTCGTACATTTAACAAATGGAAACTGATCCAAATATGGTGAGAGTAATGATGCATTCATTCATGCGTTGAGAGTGGAGTTTTTACTGGAAGCTCATGCCACAAAAAAAAAGTGCTTCAAAAAGCAAAACGGTTGTAAAAGTGAATCTTGAACTACAGTTGAAGAACTTTATTGTAGAAATTTAGTTTTGAATATAAAAATATTAAATAAACATGAACAGCATATATTCATGTTTTTTCATAACCCTAAATATTACATATGTTACATATACTTAAAACGTAGAACCCAGTAATTGATATTAAATATTTAAGCAAGTTTTAGGTTTTCTTTGCATCATTAATATTACAGGGGGGAAAAAAAAATAGCCCAATAATCATTGACCCAATAACAAGAAATTATGTCGTCATGCTTATAGGTCCAATGTCATAACTAATCGAACTAATAACATGGTTGGTAGTGTGGATATTTATCAACACAGCCACTGCTTTGACGTAGCATTCAAAGCGTTTGAGGACGTCCATAATGATAACGATGGTAGCAACATCACAGTCTTCAAGAAGCCATTTGGACTCAGATCCACTGGCGAAGCTTTTGACGAAACATGAAAATTTGCCAGAGAGAATACAAGGGCTGAAGCGATTAAATATCTCATAATGAGAATGATGGCACTTCATGACCAGCTCTCCACTCTCATTGAAGTCAGAGGTTGTTTTCAGCTCATTAGCCATTTGGAGCCGCGGTTTATCATACCAAGCTGTCGCTACTTTTCTGATGTAAATCTTCCAAATAAGTGTGATTCGCCAAATGCGTTCATGATTTGATTGACAGCAACGTTAATGGCATAAGCTTCTTCTTCTACTAATAATTTCTGGCAGGCTGTAGGCTGGTTTAGCATAATGCTGCCACCCACTGGTCTTACTCACATGGGTTTCACCATGGATGTAAGGGTTATAAATATCCATTTTTATACATTAGTAAAATAAATGAATGTTCAGTGAATCTAACTTGAGTCAGAGCATTTTCTATTTGAACTCAATGAATGCATTCTTTGTCATTTTCAATTTATTTTTGACTTCCTAATCAATTCTATAAGCCTTGTTTGTTTTTTGTTTTTTTGTTTGTTTGTTTTTTTTAGTAAGCAATGAACCTTACTTAGATGTTCATTTGAGATTTATTTATTTTTGGAAATGTTGGTTTAATATTTGGTTTTCATTTTAAAATGTGATATATTTTAAAGAGTCAACTGGTTTTGGTCTCATTTATTTCTCACTAGTCTTTCTTATTTCCATGTAGGTCGTCAGTCTTTGGAATGAGAAAACTATCGGTTATCATCATTGGTTTAAAAAAAAGTTATTGCGCATCCCTAATAAAGTCAATTACAAAGTCGGCTTTTGTAAATACATTTATGACAAAATAAAATCTGAAAGGTTTGCTATGCATTCCCATTCAACTCCTGAGTGAATCTGCTATTTATTATAATCACAGCTGCAAGTCTTTCGGACATACATCTCGTCCTCACAACTAAAAACCTTTTTTATTTTATTTATTTATTTATTTATTTATTTATTTATTTATTTATTTTTGCCCAACTTTTGTTTTGAAAAATAGCTTGAGTCACACATTGAAGTTTTGGTTTGTAAGATGACAAAATGTGATAGGTATTGTGCCAGGCACTAGTGATAGTAATCTACAAGTGTACATCATACATGAGATGCATATAAAAACTGACAGATGATTGCTTTAACAGTAAAAATACACACTAGACACATTAGCAACCCCAAAGTATAGAAAGCAAAAAAAGAGAGAGAGAGAGTGTGGAAGCGTTTTCATGCAGGTAGAGCATAAATTATGTCCGATTGTGCAAGCTCGATGCCACCGTTGAACAGCTAGTCAATGGAGAGGGCAGGGAGAAGCAATGGAGCGATGTAATGTGTAATCTTACTACTCAATGGGCTGTGCCCGGCAACGGGCCTCTGAATGCTGGAAGTGTCAGAGAGATAAATAGCAGAGTGTCCCCCTCGAAAAACATGATTAATACCCCGCCTGGTGACGCTGCTGAAGATGAAGTGGGAGCAGCTGGCTCAGGCAGCGTAGGCACGCAGGGAGAGGTGGGAGAGGGTGGGAGAGGGTGGGGATGGGGGGGATGGGTGGACTGGGTGGTTGGTGGGGTGGGGAGTGAGAGCAGTGGAGCAGAGAGGGCAAAAGAGTAGGACATACTGGCAGGTAAGGGAAAGGAAGGCAAGGCAAGGGCAATCTGGGCCACCACAGGCACAGGCACCCCTAACTCTTTTCATCTCTACATGCCAAATAATCATTGACCCAATAACAAGAAATGATGACGTCATTCTTATTGGTCCTATATCATAACTAATCGCAGCGATTAGTTATGATCTCTTCTTCTTTCAGCTTTTGAATTAAGGTTTAGTGGATCAGTCTTCATCTATTTACTGCTGTATCACTTTCTTTAACATATCTTAAAGAAAATCAAGTCTGCAAGTTATTTAATCTTAGTTCAATTAATTATCGCAATGGCTTTGCCATTTATGACGTCAGGAATAGAACTACATGTCCTATTTACATAATCTGTGAATGTACTGCCCATTTAAATTTCCGTAGCCCCTCAAATAGTCACTTATTTTTGAAAATTATGAGTCCACTTATCTATTAGCCCATTAATAGCTATTTCAAAGTGTTCCCGTCAGAGAAGAGCCTGTCTTCAGTGGAACAACTTGACAGTCTCAAAGCACAATTCCGACCACATGAAGTTATTGGGTTTGTTCTGTTGTGTAAGTAAACATGTCGAGGGGAGGGCTACTTTTTCATGGTTCAGGGGCCCCCAAACATCCCCTCACACAATTAACTTTTCCAGTGTAATGAGATGATTGATATGCTGGAAGTGTGTGCTTTAAGGAGATATTAATCATTCCCTCTGGTAATTTTAATCATGCGTTCCATCATCCCCAGCTGCTGAGGATCACCTTCCTCGCAAACAAAGGGCGGCCACGCCACTTGCATAGTCATTCTGTTCTAGTTTAACTTTATTTTATGCTGGTTCCTCCCATCTGTTCGCACAAGCCTCCGCAGCCCACGTTGCACGTTGACAAGCTGGGTAAGCAGTGTGTGGGCGGGTGATTGTACGAGTGTGTCTGTGAGTCTGCGTGTACGCGAGTGTGTGTGTGTGTGTGCGTGTGTGTGTGTGTGTGTGTAAACTTTAGAAACATAGGCATCTTTGAAATGGTAAATCTAATCCTCCAGGTCCGTGACTGGTTGGTACATCGCCACCAGCCACCTCCACTAACATGCACAGTAAATGCACACAAACGGAGGACACGCAGGCACACGCACGCCCTCCAATCAATGCGACACACACATACTGGCGCACACACGGAGACATACACAAGCGCATATACCACATGGTGTGGGCAATATGTCAGAGCAAAGCATAATTTGGCATTTGAACCAGTCACTATTATTGGAAGTCTGAAAAAAAAGTGCTGCAGGGAAGATTTATTTAGATGACAAACAACTTGGAAACTCTCTTCTTCTCCCCTGACTGCCTTGAAAGTCAAAGAGACATAATATTCCCAAAACGCTGATTAGTTCATGTTGAGTGCCTCCGTTGTGTTGTACTGTACATCTGCATTGTTGTTCCATGTTTTTACCTAAGGCTATGCGAGATTTTAAAGGGTATTCCAAAATGACGGGTATTTCTGCAAAGATTTTTACTCTTGGGGTCTGCTGGTTAACTTTCACGCATGCCTTCAAACACTGAACAAATCAAATTGCAGAGAACCAAAAAAAGCAACAACTTACTTTGAATGTTAATGTTTGGCCTTCCTAGGATGCAGAATATAAAAAAAGTCTAAAGAATATGTACAAATATCCTCACACCCCCTAAAGACTTTCCCAATTTTTTGTGATACATACACAAACTTTTATTTATTTTAATGTTATTTTATGTGAAGGAGCATCAGAAAGCAACATATTATTGGAAAACTATTAGCCATGCAGTCTAAAAATCTACTTTTCGTAGAAGAGAAACAAGAAGAAAGATGCTGCTGAAAAAGCCCTAAAAAGTCCTGTTTGCAAAATGTCAAAAATTACATAGAAAACACAGCATGCCTGTGGAAAAAGATGCTCTGACATGATGAAATTGTTATTAAACGGCGCAGGTTACATAGTACAATGTATGTATAAACAGTGCATAACTCTTTTAAAAATAACCTTTCTCTACCATGTTACATGATGGTGGCAGAATTATGCTGTGGGGACATTTTTCTTTTGCAGAGATAGAGAAGGTGATGCAACGAGTTAAATAGTGATATCCAAACTTTTTGCCACATGGGCCAAAGTTGCTAAGTTGAAAGTCCACAAAGATTAAAATGATATATTACTAAAAATAAAACATACAGAACTAAATTCTGCATATCACTGTAGATTTCAGACAGAAAGTTCTCACACATTTGACTTAATGAAAAAGACTTGTTTTTTTTTTTTTTTTGTTTTTTGTTTTCGGATCAGTTGCTTTCTATCTTTTTGTTCCAGATTTTGTTTTTAGCTTGCTCTCAAAAACAAGAATGGGGCATGGGTCCTTCTTTGTTCGAAAACACAAATTTAACAACAAGGGTTGCCAGAGCCAGTTTTTGAGTAAAAGTCTCTGGATGTTTGTTGTCCTATTAACTGTGAAATAAAAATGAAAGAATCTTTTTAATAACATATGGACACATTGCGATGACTCTCTCTTATATAGATAAAAAAAATAATAATAACAATTAATGATTTTTTTGTTTGTTTGAGAAAATGTTATACCTCAACAAAGAAAGTATTCATCTGCATCCTCCTCCTGTGTTCACTGGACAAATTTGTAAAATTCTTGAATTGCAGTTGTGTGTCACACAAAAAGACTCATAAGTGTCACAGTAAATGATCTTGAATCTGGAAATGCTGCAGCTTCATAGTACTGATGCCTGTGTTTATGTGTGATCTGCAGGCTGCTAATGGTCTGTAGACCACACTCAACACATTTCTGTTTTAAGGACTGCAAGAAATTGAGACCTGTGCAAAGGTTCATTTTTCATCAAGGCAACATATAACAAATTTGTGCCACACTGTTTAAGAATTAAAAATCCATAAATTCAGAATTATAGTTTTCATTTATGTGCTACTTTCTGTTACTCTGTTAGTAGGGGTGCACCAATTGCGGTTTTCTGGCCAATGACTGATCTTTAAAAAGTCTAACCTGACAATAACAGATTTGGATAACGACCGATAACAATTTTCTTTGTCAGAGAAGTCACTACATATAGCAGCAAAGTTGTTAAACTGTGATTATTGTTAACCTTGTTAACCACACATGCAAATGTGACCTGGTGGGCGGGTCTGTCAGTAAGCTCTTTCTCACGGTAGATCAGAAAGGGACATTGGCTGATTTTCAGACCTTTGTGGAGGTAGATAAAATCGGTGGATAAGATCAGTTTCACGTGCAAATATCAGAAAATAAGAAAGTCGGTGCCAATTCATCAGCACACCCCATCTATATTTAAACACAAACTTCAACAACATATTGTTGAAGTTTGTGGTTGCAATATGACAAAATTAAAAATTTCAAGTGATGGGAATAGTCTTCCAAACACTTAAAAGTGCTCTTAATATCTCTGCCGTGAGATAGTGTGCAAAACAAACACCTCGCAAGGTTGCACTCAAACTTCTGCCTCAGACATGTGGCTCCAGCAAGTGACAGTTTTAAAACTTCCACCTGACAAGTGTCCCAAATGCGCACTTAATCATGTACAAAATTAATGACATCCAGCTGACAGATATTCCATCATCACTGCTGAAGTTTTTGAAAGTTATTGAAGGGGGTTGGTGTGGTTGTGCACAGATTAGCAATGCTTGCTAGCAGGCAGATAAGTTAATCCACAGGACTGGTTAATAGGACACATGCACACTGCTTCTGAAATCTTTTAATTGAGCCAAATACAGCAGTAAAAAGAAAACACAACTTTAAATACTGCCTCATCTGTTATCTGTGACACACTTCTGCAGAGCACATATAGGTAATAGAGGTTTTCGGGGGCTTTTCCCCACTTATTATCAAATAATGATGAATGAATCTGCCAGCAAGTGACAGCTGTTTAGAAGTACCCCCTACTCCCCCATTTGTTTTTTAATATGTGGGGGAGAGGCATCTATTTGTAGCTGCTGCTGCTCACTTTGATGATGAAAACCAACTTTAGTGATCAGTTCATTTGATTCTTTTACACCAAGAAATATTACAGTTAAATACTACAGATGAATGTCATTTTCTAGACTCTCACCTAGGAAAGATGTGGACATGCATTTTCTTTTTCAACAACAATGTATTTAGAGATAATTTCAGTCAAATCTGTTAACAGACCCGTGGTCTGTATCGTTACGGTATTAGAACCAAAACTAAATGAATAAATTTTTGAGACTAAAATAAACAAGCAGGCCTTTTTGGAGGACAACTCTGATGTGACAAGTGTGTTTTTGCAAGTTGTGCACCACTAGTTTAAAACTTAAACTGAGCAATGCAGACTCAAAAGGATCTTACATTGATTATGACTTAATGCTTATCTCTGCTCTACATAGTGTTGATTGTGTGAAAAGCCTTATAGGAAATGTCTTCTGAAAGGGGCTTTCAAAAAAGCATGACGACTGCTGGCTGGCCCTCATTATTTCCACCTTGCTTTACCCTGGCACCCCTGCTCTACTGCATGACTAAGAGACAATTAATCCTAATAATCAGGGCCTTAGTCGTCATTCCTCATTCTGGCAGGCCTCTTTTTCCATAGGGGCACGGAGGGAGTGCCAGAGCCATGGATCTCTGCTGCACAGATGAACCTCGTACAGATGTTGAAGGAGCACCGTGGTTAATGGCTTAGCCTGCTTTATGGCCTCCACACATGTACAAAATTTGAAAAGCGAAGGTGGCATTTTATCATGTCTGCCACTGAATGAAATACCGGTTTGAGCTGCTAAGTCTTTTAAAAATGACACACTTACTGTAAAAGTTGAGCAATGTGGACATCTGTTGAGGTCATTGGCTAAACCTTGTTGCAAAGCATCCGCCAATGATAACCAACTTTGCACAATCTGCGGATAAGATTTTATACCTGGTGACAGTGCAGTTCCATCCTCAAACTCAAAAGGATCTTACATTTATTTAGATCCTAAGCAAATATTAATACAAATGAAGCATATAAACAGTCTTTATCTAATCCCTGGTCCTAAACCAGTGGTCTCAAACCTCATTGCTTGAGGACCAAAGTCCTGCAACTTTTATATGTATCCCTTGTCCTTCATACTTGAATTAATTTGTGAAACTGCTTCACTATGCAATCAAGCAACATAGAACTCTGCTAATGAGCTTAAATTGTACCCTACAGAATTAAATGTATAAAAAAAAAGATTAAGTTAGAATTTAATTTATTTTAAGCAGCTTGCTGTTATTTCACAATTTTTTTCAGACTGCGTTGATTTGTGGAGTCAAGTCTCTTCGGATTTTCCTCACACACAATATTTGCTTACATTCCCTGGAATTCTTTGTCTTTCCATCGTTTCCATTATTTGCTCTGTTACATGAATTCAGCTGAATGCTTTGACTCACATGCTTAACAATAGCTATCACACAATATGCCAACAGTGCATTTGTAGCACTGGGAGACATTCTGAGTTTAAACCTTCTCCACAGTCTTCATGTTTTAAGCAAAACTCTGACACAGAAAGATGTTTCTTTACATTCCTGAAACACAGACTTGTGTTGAGATCACAGGTAAGATACCACCTGATGAGTCTTACATGTGGAATGTGTACACAGTGCAACAGCACCATATTTGCCTTGCAACACAGCTCCTGAACAAAATATTTTGTTCTTCATGTATTTGTCCATGAGATGTGTAACTCTCTGTGAATGTTCCTTTTTTTGGTGAGGCGATTTTTTACATTTCTTTAATGATGTAAAGGACAGCAGACGCTGCAAGCAACAAGCAGTTGTGACCCACTTCAGTTTCCTGGACAGCAACTGGATTTATCTATTTATTTATTTGCTATTGGAATGTTTGGAAATTCTGTAAATATTTACACAATAATAAATATTAAGTACTTGCCAAGTTCTGTTGTCATAAGGAAGTTAAAAGGTTGTCAAAACCTTCAGAATGCAACTTCTGCTTTTGCACAATATTGCTATCACCAACACAGCAAAAAAAAAACTCTGAATGTGTGAGATGTGTGGGTTTTTGTTCTTTGTGGATTATGCCTGTTCTTTCTATGCCTATCTTTTTCTATTTGTTCTTTGGTTGATAATAATGTAAGAAAACTTTTTCTATTTTATAAATCTGAAAAGAGTGGTGTGCATTTAAATTGAGTCCTTTCCAATCAGATACAGTGCCTCTAAATCCCAGTGCAATTAATTGCATTCAGGAGCTACCTTTTTTTTGTAAAATACCTGTTCTGTGACATGAGTACCAACTTAAATTGACAGGGCAAAAAGAGCAGGGCTGTAGGCAAGAGGTCCATAGTAACTCTGTAGGAGATGCATAAATCCACAGCTCAGGTACAAAAATCTGTGGATAGAAAGAAACATCGGTTGTGCAATCTAAAAAAAAAAAAGTAAAGTCTTCGTTTCAGATTGTCTTCAGTCTTGTAAGGGACACATGAGACACAGAAGTTGATCTTATTCCTGCAATGGTGAACTGGAACAAAAGCAACTTGGTCTTTTTTGAGACCAAATCTAAAGAGTTTTAGCCATGTGCAAAAAGACCCATGGTGGAACACCAACTAGCCAGGACACACAATCTCCATAATCAAACATGGTGGAGGCACATTCATCCTGGGGGGATGCTCCCCACAGCAGGAAGAAGGAAGCTGCATGAAGTTATTGTTTGGGTTAATTCTGGATTTTCTCTATTCATCCTGTAAAGACCTGAAAACTTTATTAGGGTGTACCCTGCTTTGAGCTAGATTCTGCTCCATATCGTGCTGCGCAGGGGATGTGTCTCATGACAAACAATTTAATTGGTGAACGTATTTATTGGCCATGTGTCTAGTGTGTACCCCGCTTCTTGCTCAATGACAGCTGGAGATAGGCAACAGGCCGCCCCCTGTGACCCTGCAAGAATAAACAGGAATACACGATGGATGGATGTGTTTACTTGTGAAACCATACTTCTGTTCTTACACAGAGAAACTGTGTTGCACTCTGAGATATTGGGGTGGACATCTAATCTTTGGAAATGCTGGCCCAAATCTCCTGAACGTAGTGATGGTTTGGGATTCAAAAAGAGTGCAATGATCTCTGCACACAAGAGGCTCAAATAGATAATCAAATGCTAAAAGTTTGCTTTAAACAAGACTGACAAAAATCACTACCAGAATACAGCAATTACATGAATCTGAAATTCACCAAGCTGGAACTTGGTGTATCCTCACAGCATCTTAGCAGCACTCACAACATCCCACATCACAATCTCATTAGGCCTGCACACTCTCCCTCTGATTTGGGGTGAAGGAATAAATACCACCGACTCTGAGAGGAATCCGTCGTGCTATCTACTGCCTCCTATTCTCCGGTTATGTATTGTCTTCTTTTTACTTGAAAGCTACATCTCTCTTTTTATTCCATGACTCTGTATGTGTGGGACAAGCATATTAATCACTCACGGCTACTAATGCTAACAATCAGTCACCGCAGTTGGCCAGGTTTTTCATCTCTGGTGACATAAACGTTTGGCCCGAGAAGTGCTGATTTAAAAAAAAAAAAACAAAAAACTTTTGCATGCAGCTTTTCACTCTTACATATAAATCCATTCATTGCATCACTTTCTAAATTAGATTAAAACCTAAAACAAATTGCAGCGATTCCTGAACATGAGAATGAAATAATTTATTTCCCTCTTGGAATTAAAAAAAAAAAAGTATATCCCAGGGGCAGATCTAGATTGGAGACAACTCATTTGTTATTGTGGTGATTTTCAACAGCATAGATGCAACATATGTCAAACAGTCAAGTTTTGAGAAACAAACAGCTGGCTAGTTCAACTGAGAGGAAACTGCCTACTGAGCAAGAATGATCTCTCTCTGAGTGTCATCCACCAGCAGCATGAGGCAGAACCAGCATGTTTGGATTCCTACTGCACAACACGAATATGGCTCCTCTTGTCAACTTCACGCTGACAAGTGCAGCACTGACAGAAATTAATACAAAAAGCTTGGACAAATTCATCTCATTCTGGGCTCGCAAAGTTAGCAGGGAAATCCTCGGAATAAATGTGCCAGAGAGTTTATATGCACAGTTGCTTATACAAGTCATGAGGAGCACATCGTGTTTGTTTCTTTTTTTTTTTTTTTTTTTATTGCTCAGAAAGAATCTCTAATTATTGGGCTTCAGGTACCGTAAAATGTGCAGCTGTGGTGACTGTCAGTGCTCGTTGGGCTATTGAGCTGGTGTGCAAAATGACAGTGGGTGGCGTCTAGTGCCTTCAAACTTAAAATCACACGGTTCTGTTGTCATCTTTTATTAATGTCAATCAGACAATTTCTTTAAATCAAACAAGATTAAGTTCCTCTATATATTGAGCTTATGAACTTTAAAAAACAAAAAAAAAATCGCTAACAACTGCCTGAATAAACTTATTGACCTCTTTTTGGGTGTTTATGCCTACCCAAAATGTGAATAAAAGCATAATTTTTTTTCAGGACATGAAGAAAGGTTAACACATGATATTTATACTTTAGATCCTCACACAGTGTTAACAGCCAGATGGCTGCTACAGTCCTTGCACAGCTCTTTTAAACGGAATCTGCTGCCAACAGCTGCATCATATCCTCCTCTGCTCCAGATGACTACATATCATAATTTGTTCATAAATAAATAAATGTTTCTTTACACTTCATACTTGTGTTTGGGCTGTGACACTTTAAAGCAAACTTTTTGAACTGCCTTGATGTGTCAGTTTTGATGTCTTAGTTAATGATGTGATACAGATGTTGTCGCGTGGTGTAAATTGTTGGAAGACACTGGCAACGTATTTGGAGCTGTTGCATTTTTAAAAATTATGTGGCTTCTTTAATTGGGATCTTCTAACAGATTTTGATATTATCAAAATAGCATAAGGTTTATCTCAAACTTACTAAATCACAGTAAATTATAACTTGTCTGTCCACTTGTCATTTTAAAAATTAACTGAAATTGTGTTGTTTAGTTATTCTGTCCTAACAATAAACAGTCAAAATTCTTAGATTATTATTACGTTCATGCTGGCTGACTGAATGTAAACTTTTTTTGCTAACTCTGTGATCCTTTGGACTGAAATATAAGTATTATGTGTGCAATCAAAATAACCTGTACGCTTTTTGACTCATAATTCATCTTTTTAACACATTCCTAAACACATAATCATGAAAAAGTAGAGCAAAATATTTACCCACGGTAATGTAATGAAGAGGACTGGTACTGGTGTTTATCTGTATGTCAGGGATTATGTTTTCAAAATGCTCCTCTCCATGGCAAACAATCTGAGGTTGCACCTTTCATCTTAAATGAGGCATGTTTTGACAAAGACTTAGATCTGGAAAAATGCAAACCTGTTTGTTTATTTCATGGTTGCTACGCGCTGTTTAACCTGCCTGTTTTCACACAGGTTCCATTTGAACAAGTTCTTACACAACACTCTTTGCATTGGCACTGTATTTGCTTTCTGGGCTTTTTGCAACCTAAAATGTTTGTGATTAGTTTAAAGAAATCCAAACAAGCAAGGATGTTTTATTTATTTATTTATTTATTTATTTATTTATTTATTTATTTATTTATTTTTTTGAACCAGAAATGATAATGGGTGCAACCAGCCAATTCTGGAAACTGTGGATGGATTTGGTTATGTGATACTAAAAAAGCCCCATTAGTGGTTTCAGCCAATAGCTATAAAACTACGGTTTCACTAGATCTAAGCTGATAGTTGGATTAGTGTTGTTTTTTTTTACAAAATTAGAACAAAGTGCAAAAGTTAGTAATTTAGTAAATACTGAAAATACTTTAATATCTTTCTTGATGATCAAGTTAGGCAAATAAAATGTATAAAATATCCATCAATCGTAAAATCCAAGCATGATTTTTTTTTTCACTTAAAGGTATTTTAAATTTATTGTCCCAGCATACAGTCTAGCTTGGTAAATAAACTCTTAGAATAGTACCCTGTGTCAATCATTAAATCATTTCATAAAAAGTTTAATTTACAAAATAATAGACCAAACATAGACCTGGTCTAGTATGGTTTGTTTGGAAGGATAATTCAACTGAAAAACAAATTAGGAAAGAAAATTAATAACAACAATGTATGCACACTTCTATATTGATATTACTTATTTTTCTTGATTCAATTTTGTTTTTGATTTGAACTGTACCAGACATATGTGTAGCATTATATGTGGAAAACATCTTTGAAATGATTTACCGGTAAGTAAGAGGTTTTATCACAAAAACCAAACATTCCAGTCGGGGAGTGTATGTTTTCAGAGCCACTGCATATTTTCTGGTATTAGATCATGGTTGAATAAACTGACCTCTTACATTTTAAAGCAAATATTTTTGCCATTTCCCCCTTTAACCCCGGACTTCTGAACTACAGTATCTGCAACTTATGCCAAGCTTCCAAATGATATGTTACCATCGTCACTAAAAAGATTTCACCAACATGGCCTTGAGGGTGAAATCCTAAAAGAGCAGCATCCAACAGCAAGATATGGGTATCAAGATCATAGGTCATAGTGAGGTCATTGTCTTGAAACGATTTGTGACAGCTTGAAGGTAATACACTCATTGTAGTATAAAATTGTCTCTCTGTATAGGTCATTACAAAGGGACAAGACATTATACCCATGAACTTTTCTGAAATGACTTTTGACTTTATATATACAAATATACTACTGGACTTGTAATTTGGATTGAACTTAGCTGTGTGTGGCTCAATTGCAGTATGTGACTAGATTGTATTAGAACAAAGTGTATTGATTTTAAGTGACTTTAGACTGAATTTAATTCAGCATATGTGAATATGTAATCTTATTGTCTTACAAAGTACCTTGAACTTTTATTTGTCATAAATTGGTGCTATATAAAGGAACTGAATTGAAATCGAAATATCACACTAACGAGAAATTCTGATCCCTGGTCAAGTTTATTTTCTGTCAGTGTTTAATTTGACCTCCATATTTCTCTTAGAGCAAATATGGAAAGTCTCTTTCTGTGTGTCTGTTTCTGAGTGCACTTCCCTGACATATCTATAGTTCCATATCAACAGCTGCAAGAGCCTGGGGTAAGTACGACGTTCTAATGGTGTGCACGTGATTTGAAAATCCTATGTCTATTTTTAGCCATGTTAATTAGGAATAAACATTTGGATGTCTTAATTATTCCTCTGTCAAAATTGCATATTTTTTAATTACATTCTACAGAAAATTTGAAAAGATCTTTCATTCAGATTTCACTATTTTATGTTGCATATTAAAGAAAAACAGGACATGCCGTGTCCTAAGAGTGGACCCATTTTTTTTTTTTAAATGTGTGAAGCGCTTTCAGTTTTGATCTGATTTTACAGTGAGTCAGAATGAAGAAGCACATCACAAATAGGGAGACAGTGAGACAACTGAGAGCTGAGCTGCAAACCTCTTCTGACAAACCTTGTCCGAGAAAGCTTTGGTGACCACAATGACAAGTGAAATAAGGGGTCAACTATCAGTCATTCATCAATGAACCCGTCCTGTCGTCATTTGAATTTTGAGCACAAGCTGATATTAACCTTCATAACCCTGAGTCGCATAGGACAGCTTAAGACTGACAGGCACAGTATCAAAGTAACTGTTGGGTGTCAGTGTAATAAATGCTTTCAGTCACATAAACCCATGGATGAAATGGCATTGGTACGATGATGGGTACTTTAGCAGGTCTTCATAAAGTCGTTTATGCTGAGTCTTTCACAGCAAAGTCTGGAACTCACAAAGCAAATTTATTATGTAACCGATCTTTGTGTTCTGTGCTGCATGTTCTTTGTGCTCTTAAAGATAGGTCTGCTGACAAGTCACCAGTGAAGTCAAAGCTCAAGGCTGATTATGGTGACTGTTATGCTCTTTTTTAATTGTAAAGCACCGTTTATGTAAGTTTTGTTAAACATAACATAAAAACAGTTTTTTTTATATAGTTATTAAAACTGTCGTTATAGTATATTATGAGACAGATAATCTGTGAAAAAAAAAAATAAATAAATAAAAAAATCAAGGTCCTCCATTGCTTCCCTAAGCTTTTTCGCAATTTGCAGAAAAGCACCATTGCTGGTCAGAAACAACCAATCAGAACCAGAAGAAAAGTCTTAGCGCTGTGAATCATCCATATGTATGCGTTGCTCAATGTACTAATGAAAAAACAATTTACCGTTACAGAAAAACTGTTTTTTCCACCGTCATCGGTGACTGTGCTTAACTAGCCTAAGCATTCAAGACAGGCTCTATTGTCAGGGAAGAACCTGTAGCATAAGAGAGAGCAAAGGAGAGGGTGTGAGCGGCACATACTGTACACAAGCATGATCGGCAATGCTCCTCCTCCAGCACTAAGACCTCCTCAGAGCCTTCTATGAGGCTCCTCAGCCTATTTCACCGTATTTTGACTGACACCGTATTTCAGTCACTGTATTTCTGACTGAACAAATTGATCTGACCTAAACAAGGTGGATGATCTATGGGATGATCTATGGATATTGTCAACAACGAAATGAGAGAGACATAAAAATCAGAACAGCTGAAGTACAAGCTATTGTCATTATCATCATTTTTATTAGAATGAACAGATACAAGCAACTTAAATATATCACCCTGGCTTGAATTGATCTATAGACTATTTAGATTTCACTTATTGAATGAAATTACAGAAATAAACGTCAATACTATTCTTAAGGATATACATCCGTATACAAGTGAAATACATTGCTGTAGATGAAAGATTAAAGTGAACAATAATAAGCTAATCATCAGATTCCCACTGTGCCTGACATTTGCTGTTTTTTAAACAAGCTCAGATTACACTGATCACCCTAAATTTGTGAAAGGGCTAATGTACAGTACATATAGATTTCAGCTGCATTATTTTCCCTATTTCCCTAAACTTGACTTGACTATTGATAAATTACTTTTCTTGGAACTGGAAAATTAAACCAGATTTCCATATGAAAGCTTCGTAAATTAAGCCATTTTCAATGCCCTTGGAATCCAGTGGGAAGAGACAGTGGAGGGAGTCTATAGAAGTAGCCTGCAGTGATATGCAGGCCATACAGGGTTTCTTTTTTTATGGCAGCAGCACTGTAACACAGAGAATCAGCAGCTTTCAACTGAAGCGAAGAATGAGATCACTAGTCTTTTGGAAGGTCAACTTCGAAGCTAGACACATCGTGTTTAGAATTCAGTCTTATCCCTGCCAAGCACTTGAAGCTCACTGTGCATGCCGTTATGCAAAGAGCTGGTGGATTTTTAGTAAACGCGTAATCTTAATGAGTGCTGAGATCTGTGGAGGTCTGAGCAAGGCAAGACTAAATCAGGCTGAGTAGAAACACACTGTGAATAATCCTCTATGTCAACGAGACACAACTGGTTTTCCATCCTAGTATATAATCATGTTTACCGGTAAAAAAAAAACTCAAATGTTTTCTCACATCTGACATACACCAGTCAGGAATAACTACTACTGGCAAAACAGCCATGACCCATTGAATCATAGTGGCCACTAGATCCTTGGAGGTATGCATACAGAAAATCCTCTGCAGATAAAACTTATTTGGACAGCACGTTTCATAAAAGCTTGATCTGAATAAAATCTAAGGAATCCTGATGCAAAATCAATTACTCAAATGGGTTGTTGTGGTCCTAAAACAATTCCTAGAAATTGTTTGCTTTGTTATTGTAAGTAGAAGTAGAATGAGTTTTTTTTCCGTTTATCATTTACATTTGATACCAAGCCAGGATTCTTTGCCTAAGCAAGGTGTGTAAGAGAAGATTAATTTAACACAAAACAGTTCCATGCACATTAAATGAAGTAAGTTGTTTTCTGTTGGCATCCCATTAGAATAGTCCCAGTGAGTAATAAAATCTGAAGGCGTCCAAATTGTCTGATCAAGGGGCGTAGACCTGTGTAATAGACCTGTGTGTAGACCTGGAGTAATTCTCAAAAGGATAAACCAGGCTGTTACACAAATCCTCAGAAAACTGGGGCATAGTTTCAAAAGTGAAAACACCTAGAAACAACATAAGAAAGAGTCTCATTGTCCTCATTTGCCTACGCTCAGAAGTGGTGGTGATTGAACAGGCATAGAAGGTGGCTAGCAGGCAGAGCTCGTGGCTAGCTAGCAGGTAGGGCTAGCAGGCAGAGCTGGATGGCTATCAGGCAGAGCTGGTGGCTGGCAGGCAGAGCTGGTGGCTGGCAGGCAGAGTGGCTAGCAGACATAGAAGATGGCTGGAAGGCAGATTAGGTAGCTAGCGGGCAGAGCAAATAGCTAGCAGGCAGAGCTGGTGGCTAGCAGGCATAGTTTCTGATCTGCAGTGGTGAGTAGCAATATCCCTTTTCCAGTTGAGTCGACCCCTGAAACACAATTTATTTTGGTTATTGTAATCTTCCATTTCTGTCTGCTGCTGCATCATTTGCCAGTAGTGCTTTTGCTTAATAGTTATGCTTTGTAGGATGTGTGGAGAAATGCAAGCCAGTAGTCCAAAAGTAACAGGGTGAATTCTGAGACTTGCTTGACCAGTTTGATGATTTACCACATAAGGAACATTACCATTTCTTGGATTGGGAAATCAACGACATGTAGGAATGTTGCAGTTGTCTGGCTTAAAGGCAGTGAGGAGTAAAAGAAGAGTGTGCCCATAGAGTTTGTTTAAATTTAAATGCAAAGAAATAGATAAAATGCTACATACGGGACTGTCCTGTTATAAGGTACATTCCATTTAGTAGCAGGTGCAATCACAAAAAAAAGAAAAAAAAATGTTTTTACCATAAACCTCAGTTTTAATTTATTTTTTTATGTAAAAGAGCAATGTAATGTAACAAAGAAAAGCTAATATAGGAGATCAGCCATACATTAGCAGATGATGAGGCCCAAGCGACAGACATATATTGGGTATTTTAATTATTATTATTATTTTTTTTATTTCTTAAACATTATGTTAATTTTTAGCCTTTAAAGAGCTGGCTTTGTTTATTTGTCTTGTGACCTTTAAAATTGGCCCCAACTTATCCCTGATGGAAAGATCTAAAACAAAAGGACAGTCATTAGATGACATGTCACACAATATAGGGGTCTTATTCTGGACCTGTGCCTGCTGGCTCTGTCCTTTGCTTTGCCCACTTTGCTCTGCAAGTATGCCAGGACATTGAGCCTGACACATCAGAACTGCTGCTCTCTCTCTGTGCCCTCTTTCATTCGCGCTATCACAGAGTCAAAGCCTGCAGAGACGGAACTGTCCAGAGACTCAGCCCTGCTGGGTCTGACTGGGCCAAGATCCGATCAAGCCTGGAGGAGAGGGGTCATTCTCTTCCCTGACTTCTACTTGCTATGATCTCTGAACCGCTTCTAAAAAGGCCTGTGACTTGATTTGAGCAGACAGTCCCCCTTGAAAGCTGCCTTTGGTTTGGCTTCTGTAGCCTGGAATGGG
The DNA here is from genome assembly GCF_000485575.1 of Poecilia formosa. Lineage (NCBI taxonomy): Eukaryota > Metazoa > Chordata > Actinopteri > Cyprinodontiformes > Poeciliidae > Poecilia > Poecilia formosa. Next base: position 11,190 of record NW_006800855.1, on the reverse strand, counting down.
AAGAGCAGGGTCAGGCTAGACAGAGGCAGGAAAAAGCTCAAGCGAAAGCAGTGTGGGGGGTTCGGTGGGGAAAGAGAGAACAGAGCTGATAGCCATGCTCCAGGTGCAGATGGCATGCTGTTTTATGTGTGGCCTCAGTGGACTGTGTCAGTGGAGCTACTGGAGGCATACAACACACAGAGATCACACAAAAACATTGTCAACTGAAATTCAAAGATTCATTAACAAAGGTCATTTCCATGGTATCAGATAGCTAATGGCTGGCCAAGCCTTTTGAAGATATAAAAGCAGACTAAACAAAAAAGGCCATGAAAGAAAGACAGAAACTGCACGTTAACCAAATTTATTAAACTTTTTTTGTTTTTCCTTTATCACTCCATTAAAAAAAAACTTATATGAAAAAGAAGAGAGAATAGCTTGCTCATCAGAATACGTTATTCAAGAGTCCATTTTTTATTGGAGATGTGGTGCTGCTACTTCCACAAATAGTGATGACATGATCAAGGCAGACACAATGCCTAAGGAGCCGAGGTTGCAGCAGCCCTTAAAACCAATAATGGTCAGAGGTCAGAGAAGGAGAGGCAAAGATCCAAGTCCCATCCTATTGTGTGACATGCTTCCTTTGCCTACTCACCCCAAAGGCGCAGTGTCAGGGTTAACACTTCAAACACTCAATATCTTCACAAAACACAAAGGACACCACCACTTGCCATCCACATGAATTCTTCTAGGAACAGCGATATGGATCCACCTCAAAGGTCGTTGCCAGCTGAAGTTTTAATGATTAAGCAAAGGTTTGTCCCCTCACTTTGTTGCACTTTCAGGAATAAATAAACTAGCTAGCTCAAAATTGGTACAAATAGAACTAATTGGTTCTTTATATGACAGTTTTAAGCTTCAAAAGGTGGCTATTAGTGGTTAACTATTTTTAACTAAAAGGAAGTAAAACCAATTCTCAATGATCATTTTCAATAGAAAAAAGTTAGATTGTAATGTAGTCAGTTGTACATCGGAGTATATGTATCATTTTTTGTAGTATTAGTGAGGGGCGAATGGATGAACGGTGACTGAACTAAATCAATATAAATCTGTCAATCAAATTAAATAAAACGTTAGTGCATAAACGTGAAACACATGATGTAAGGCCTCCAATCCTTTTAGAAATGAAAGTCTGACAAGTATTACTGGCATATGCACTCAGCCTAGACTTGACATGAATATGTTTTGATCTAAACCATTCCATTGAAGCTCATGCTGGATGTTTAGGGTCATTGTGCTGTGGGTCCAGTCCCATGCAAAGCCCCCAGGCTGCCCCGTCTATTCTCAGCTGCAAGCAGGTTTTCTATTGCATAAAAACAGTTTCAAACTTGCTCAGGGCATATTGGACTGATATTAATTTATTGAATACTTATAATTTAAACCTACCCCTTCCTATGCTGCCTTGGGCTACTGCTCATATAGCCTCCAACAAGTTTTCTTCAAGGAATTTTGCCAGATATAGCCATCAGTTCAGACATGCTTCAGTATTCATGCTAAAGTAATTGGGGTGGGGATTACAGTTTCTATGATGTTGGCCAAAAAGTTACATCCTGATCTCATCTGCCCAGAGCACCTCTCATTCAAGTGTGAGTTAAAGCAAACTGCAAAGGAACTTTTCATGGGTTTCTTTTAAAATATGTGCTTCTTCTCATCACACTTTCGCTAAGCCTGACTTCAGTTCATGACAAGTCAGTTGCCCTGCAGACAGATTCTCCCACCTGAGCTTAGGATGTCTGCAACAAGTCCAAAGCTAACTTTAACCCATTGGCTTGTCTGATTAATGCTCTCCTTGCCTTGCTTGTGTGTTTAGGTGGATGTCCATATCTTGGTAGGTTTGTGCCGTACACTTTGAACAATGCTTTTTGTGCATTATTGTTTTCTTAAAAGAAAACTTTGAGTCATCACTGAACAACACATTTTCTATTGAGAAAGAATTTACACTGGGTATCTGAAGGTAATTTGTTTCATTGAATTTTATTTGAGGAGGTAAGAAAAAAAAAACGGGGTCATAGATGAGTCTCACACTTTTCAGATTTTTATGTCTTTACTTTTTTGAAAATATATTATTATGTAATATGCTTAATTCACTTCACATTTTTATATGCTGCACCAACACAACTACTTTGTAGTAGTCCAGCACATAAAATATTAGTAAACTGTATTAAAGCATGTTTTTACAAGTCCGGTATAGCTATGGTGCTGCTTGAGAAAGTCTTTTGTATTAGTCTAAAGAGAGCTTTGCTACTAGACAACTGTCCTGAGGATACTATGTTACACATTTATAAAATTGTCTACCAGAGCACAAACTAATCTCACAAGACAGGGATCTCATTTCACGAAAAATGATTCAAGAATCAATGTGGTTAGCTTGCTGTTCTCAGCCTGCTGCAATTTGTACTACGATTGTAGCTCCATAGCTCAAAGGGAGCCACACTTTCTCGTGGATATTTTTGAACTGCAAACAGTTCCAAACAAAGATTTCAAGAAACTTTTATATTTGTTGTTTCTCTCAATTTTGTATTTTCCCCTTTATTTTTTGAACACCCACAAACAAACAGAAAAAAAATAAAGAAATCTCACAAATGTGCCGGATAAATATATAATTGTTCAAGTGTGTTGTGCACAGTATGAGATCTTCCGTTTGCTTCACCAAGTAGAATGCACTGCAGGCAGTCTCTTGAGGGAAGGTCTCATTTTCTGCCTCCTGCCGTGAAATATTCAGTCCGGCCTGAAATAATATGGGACTCGTTTCAAGGCTTAGCACTTTTCAAATATGCTGGCAATAATGGACAGGGCATCAAATGAAGCACAGACTCTCACAGAAAGGGGAACAGAGGTTTTGCATCCACAACTGCACAGTAAATTGAAGTGTTATCTACACGTACGCTGTAGTGATTATTACTGAGGGTATGAATCTATAAATATTTGCAAACTCTTGAAAATATGGCCAAAGTGCACAATAAATACTTGGTTTTGATACTGGAGCATTACAATTATATTGCATGCTCCCATATTATTTCAAAATAACAAAACAAATTTTATCCAGCTTGAAAAAGAAAATAAAATTAAGAGTGCAAGGCGTAAAGCCATATAAATGAAGTGCAGAAGAATGCAAGGCAAGAGGGCTTTGTTGAGAGGATTCAAGACTTTAACAATCCCACATCCTCTCAGCCTGTCCTTCATCTCTAATAATCAAGCTTGGCCACAGAATATCCCTCCGGATGGAGGGAGAAAAAAAAAGAAAACATGTTCCCCATCCGCCTCTCACTCATCTTTCGACTGCCAGTCTTGGGTCTTTTCTGTTGAAGTCCTCTGTCACATTTATGACTTCAAACACAAAGCACAACCTTTTTCTTTCTTTCTTTTTTCTTTTTTTTTTTTTTTGCTTAAACCGACTGCCATGTCTTTAAAGCTAGGTATCTTCATTTTTTTTTTTGGTCCTACATTAGCATGAGATGAAGGGGAGTTTGTGTGATGTGAATGAAGCCCTGAAAAGCTGAGACCACAGACACTGTGAACTTGTTTGTTGATGGACTCCAAAGGCCACTAAATTGGGCTAACTGGTTTCAGGCTTTCCTGATGCATGAACGAGCTTGAATTGACTGAAATAATAATAATTATATATATATA
>NW_006800855.1:0-7484 GCF_000485575.1 Poecilia formosa | reverse complement strand
TATATACATGACCGTATATACAGGAGGCTTATTAGGTGGCTTCTGAAGACAATTGTTTGCATTAGAATTTATTTGGAAGTATCAAAGGAAAAAAAGACTTTTCAGTTTACACAGAGAAAGTTCTACGGGTGTGCACAGTTACATAAGTATCTATCTATCTATCTATCTATCTATCTATCTATCTATCTATCTATCTATCTATCTATCTATCTATCTATCTATCTATCTATCCATCCATCCATCCATCCATCCATCCATCCATCCATCCATCCATCCATCCATGAAAACTTGTAAAAGTGTTTGAAAATGTAATTGAAGCCTAGAGGGGGTTCCATCGTTTGACAAAAAGAACATACCAAAGTGTCCACTGAGTGGCGCTGTAGCCCATCACTTCCTCCTGAGAGTAAGCCAGCCAAGGCAGCCTCTCCCCGCTGCCTGCAGGTTCAGTCTTCTCCCTCTCCGGGTGACTCCGGCTCTCTCTCACTCCGTGTTGGGTTACAATGACAAGGCCCCTGTCTGAACCAAGACTTTCAGAAAGATAATATTACAGGTAGGTGTGAGCCACGCACCGTGTCACTATCGATGGACGAATTAAGCACTGAAAAACAAGACCGTGACCCAGAAATTTCCTCCTTAATCGGGTCACCGTGCTCGTTTTCATCACCGAGCTATAATGGCGGCCTCTTACTTACCGTCTTTCCTATGAAAGTCCCCTTTACCTCAACCTGTTACTTTTGAAGCAGGGAGCGTTTGTCAACCTGAACTCCTGGTATTGTTACTCTTACCAATGTTATTATATTTTTAGAGACTTCATGTGTGGTTTTTATTTTCTTCAGCAGGTGCAAATCAGTTTCCTCCTACAAGGACTGATATTAGCAGAGATATCCCAGAATGAATTGAGTTGACCTAAATGAGATTATGCTGGATATAAGGCATTACTGGGACACAATTTGTATAGTTAAGAAAACATAGGTCACGTGAACACGAGGAAAAAAAACGAGTTGACTTTGTTCTCACTCTGATTTTGTAATAGATAACAGGTTTCAAAACTTTTTCAGTACAAAATGTTGATAAAACCATCTTGCAAATATAACAGCTATAGGATGGATGGATGATATTCTCAATTAACCTTACAAGTTTGGACATATGAAAATTTGTTAAATGTTATAAATTCTTAGATTCTGTATGTATTATATATAAATTATATATTTATATATTTGACTTGATAATTATGGCTGCAAAATATATAGCTACTTTTATCAAATCTGTACTGCAAAGAACTGCATAGACTGCAATAAATACTAACCTATTTTATGAGTACCATGCATTCAGACTCCTCTATCACAGTGATAAATTTGATTATACTTGTTTAATTCAGCAGAAACTGTTTTAGGAGGGTATTGAGTTTTTTTTTTTTTTTTTTCTGGTAAAGTCATTAAGAAACTACAACTAAGCTATTTCTTGCCAAAACAACATGTGGCCGGATGCAAGATTTATTTTAATGAAAGCATGTTTCATGGATGAAAGCAATGTTTTTTTTTTTTTTTTTGTTTAGTTTTTTTTTTTCCAATACTGGACGGCTTAGCGCTGTTTAGATGTTTGGAATGACCCCAAAGCACAAAGAGATTCACATTGCTTTGTATTCTTTCATTGCAAGTCCTATCATCATTGCAACCTTAACAAATGTCCTGTAATGCGTGTTTTTCACAATATTGTGCGGTCGTATTTACAGTGCTCTCTCATCTTCTCTAGCAATACAGTGCAAAAATCTTTCGTCTTTCCTTACTCCTTTAGATCTTCATGTCATACAGTCGGATAAATCAGGTGACTTGTACCCCAGAAAAATGTTGAAAATTAAAACTGCCGTAGTGCACTTAAAAACTGAAATGCTGGAGCAATGTCTCTCCACCTACATCAAAACCTGTTGAAAAACCTATTTGATCAAAAATAACAAAATGTTTCTCTTTTTCATTTTATATACATATTGGCCCTTAATTCAACTGAAAGCTAATCTTTTTGAATATATCGTTTTTCCTTTAAAAAGATCAATATAGGACATGCTGCTTCAATCTAAATGACATTCTGCTTACTTCCTGTTATAACATGAAGAAATACAATAGAAATACATGTTGACTGAGCACGTGTTCATCTACCAAATCAATTGAATTTCATAACACAGATTGTTAAAAACAACTAACAACTCACTGGCGGATTTTAAAAAGCCCCTTCTGATCTCTTAAGTTAAATCCAACACACATTTATTGGTTAAAAAAAAACAAAAAAACTTGATGATAAGCTATGGCAATTACAAATATAAAAGCTTTATGCTATCAATATGGAATTGATAGCATAAAATTGCAACCCACTATCACAAATCAATGGTCTTTAAATAAAGACCAAATTGGTCAGGTATTGAAATTTAAAATTTAGAATTTAGATCTAATATTCACACAGAAGAGAATGCACAGATGTGTGGGGGAAACTGTCTAAAATAGGCCAAAAAGAGAGTCTTTTTTCCACTAGAGGGTTTTGTTCTTGGTTTCATCGAGGAAGCCCAATGCAAAGTGGGCCTACAGCCAACTGGGATGAATTCTTGGGTGGAACCTAAACAGATGGGAAATAGTATAAAGGTGAACAGGAGGTCAGCGTGAGCCTTGCCGATAGTGCTGTGGGCACTGCTCATAGCAGTGTTTTAAAAGTTCACTTAAGAAAACAGATTGTGTGGTCGGAGTAAACTCTTAAGACCATATTGGACCATTTTTTAAGGCTTCTTTTGTCTGTATAGCCACAGGCGGAAGCAGCAGACACCAAATGGTGAAATAAAAATTGTTCATCATGTTTGTCTGGAAAGCAGCAGAACGGGGGTTGCTGATTTGCAGCGGGTTGTTTGTTTTTGTCCCTGTTTTTTTATTCTAACCCAGATTTTCATATTTAGCAGCCTTCAATCAGGCTTGCCCTCCTGCACACAATTGACACAGAAGGTTAAAGCACAGTGAGTGCACGAGATCATCCGGCTGTTAATTAATGTCAGCTCAATGATAAACTTCATCATCCATGCTTGTAGTTATTTGTAGCTGGAGTAGCACGAACCAGAAGTGCATTTGTCTGTTAGTAAACACTTCATAGTCTGTGTTGTGACTGTGGAGGTAGAGGCGCTCCTCTCTGTCCAGTAGCAGTCATTTTTTTGCCCCTCACCTTCTCGCTGCTGTAAAAACACTCGCTGTTGCTTGGGTAGATTAACAGAGAGCCCCCTAATGGAGTAATTACACTGAGCCAAACATCTATTTTTCACCTGTGCTCTGCCATTATTCTCTGTCCCCCTATCCACTCCATTGGAAGTCACTTACTCTCCTTACAATGAGTTATCATTGACTGCCATTTAGGCGTTCTGGAGCAATTTGTCTTACTGAGGCCACGCACTGGCCTCATTGCAAAGAACAATCATTCTCCCTCCAATATATAAAACATTCATGGGGAAAAAGGAAGAGAAAATGTCCTGCGAACAGATAGTAGAGTGGCTAATAGATACTATAAAGGTGACAGACAAGGAAAATAATGTAGGCGATTACTGGAGCAGGAACAAGCGTGTGCCACCAGCACAAAAGCTTCAGGGACTAGGCTACTGGAAAAAAAAAAAAAAATCCTCCACAAGACAAATGTGCTAAATGGGTAGTGTGTCAGCTACTGGTGGTGGTAATTGTTCGCTTTACAAACAAACCATAAATCCCAATCTAAATCACAATTCTAAGCCTAATTTTCCATCATGATGTTTAACATCTTCACATTTTATGTCATTTTTATCCACTTTAGATCAATTTCCTACCTAATGTGATACAAAATGTATTGAAAAATTCAGTGATTTTTATGTTTGGTTTTATTTTGATTGTACATTTAATACTATTTATCTTCAGTTTATGACTTAGATTTATAGTTGGGATGATGTGGAAAACCACAACACCGCACCTTTGGTTAGCATGTCCTCCATACTTATTGGTCCATACTTTCTTCATTTAGGTGTATTTACTTCAGAAACAAGCAGCTTCTTGGGGCTAAGCTTCTGAGATTTAGGCATCAGTGCTGCGTTCAGCTCACCGTACATCCTGCTCAGTTTCGCCAGCAAGGGTTAATGGTGTTCCTAACTGAGTGTTTTGTTAGATTAGTCTCCCACTGCTTAACACAATGACAAATAACCATTATTCTTTTTCTTGCACTGATAATCAGGACAACTTGAACATTTCTTACCAGCCGAAGTGAAACCATTAATCCTCGGTGATACTGCAGATAAGTGGTGACTTTGGAGTAATGGCCCTGTCACCTTCAGAAAAAAGGGAGAGAAAAATCTCAACAATTAAAACAAGATGCCCATTATATTTTGTGCGTCCCGACCCTTTGTGTCATCGGCATGCATCTGCAAGTGGTAATAGACAAAGTAATTGAATGGGGTTCCTTTCATTATGTGTATTACAAAAAAAATATGTACTGCACTCAAATGATCACTTTAATGCTGACAGTTTGACACATCTTTGTCAGCGAAAAAATAAAAAAAAACGTGCCAAGTTTATTTTTTTGGCTCACATGTGTTTTGTTTAACATCAGCAAAATGTAGACAGAAGCAATTAGGATATTCCTATGCTGTGATAGCTTCAATTTAAAGTACTCGACTTTCACTGGATTTATAGAAATTGAAAAAAGTGAATAAAATACCTTAAAGCTCAACATTGTTTAAACGCCTTCCGCACCTTTTCAGTTTTTATTCTTTCTTAGAATAAATGTCCTCTACAGGTAGGTGTACCTGTAGAGGGCTTTGTATGTGCCATTAGCTTGATGAACTTGTAGAACATATTCCAAATCAATATATAAAGCATTCTAGTAGATTCTTAAAAAGCAGATGATGTCAAATCTGCAATTAATTATGAATAACTTGGAATAAAATCCAGCTATCCTTGTTAGATTCACCTTAATTTTTCATTTTGCACAGTGGTTGCAAAGGATCAGAAAGATCTCAATGTAGAAAAGCATCAACACTCTTTATGTTCTATTGTACAGTGAAAAAGTGATCAAAAATTGGAGAACAATGTGGACTTTTAACAACTGCATATTTCTTTAAAATTATATAAGATGCAAAACAAAGCAATGATCAGAAAGGTATCCAAAAGACAAACGTCAAGACTGGATCATGCTCTGGGGTTAATTTTCTTTGAATGACCAGTTTTTGCTGTTTTAAGTCAAGATGGATAGAATAGCTAGCAGTTCAAAAAAGCAGTTTGCCTCCAAACGTTTAGATTTTTGCTGAAAAGCTACAAATGAATATGGGTTTCATTTTTAGTGCAATAGCTTTTCCAACCCATTCAACAGCAACAAAAATGACTTACCGTATTTTCCGCACTATAAGGTGCACCAGATTATAAGGCGCACCTTCAATGAATGGCCTATTTTAAAACTTTTTTTCATATATAAGGCGCACCGTATTATAAGGAGCATAGAATAGACGCTACAGTAGAGGCTGGAGTTACGTTATGCATCCACTAGATGGAGCTGCATTACAGTGAATGTCAACAAAACTCCGGTCGGAGAGGAGAGCCTTCTGCGACTGGGCCGGGGCGTGGCCAGACGATGGTCACCCTTCTCCGTTCGCGCACAGCATCTTTGGAGAACGTGGTGCTAANGAATAAAATACCTTAAAGCTCAACATTGTTTAAACGCCTTCCGCACCTTTTCAGTTTTTATTCTTTCTTAGAATAAATGTCCTCTACAGGTAGGTGTACCTGTAGAGGGCTTTGTATGTGCCATTAGCTTGATGAACTTGTAGAACATATTCCAAATCAATATATAAAGCATTCTAGTAGATTCTTAAAAAGCAGATGATGTCAAATCTGCAATTAATTATGAATAACTTGGAATAAAATCCAGCTATCCTTGTTAGATTCACCTTAATTTTTCATTTTGCACAGTGGTTGCAAAGGATCAGAAAGATCTCAATGTAGAAAAGCATCAACACTCTTTATGTTCTATTGTACAGTGAAAAAGTGATCAAAAATTGGAGAACAATGTGGACTTTTAACAACTGCATATTTCTTTAAAATTATATAAGATGCAAAACAAAGCAATGATCAGAAAGGTATCCAAAAGACAAACGTCAAGACTGGATCATGCTCTGGGGTTAATTTTCTTTGAATGACCAGTTTTTGCTGTTTTAAGTCAAGATGGATAGAATAGCTAGCAGTTCAAAAAAGCAGTTTGCCTCCAAACGTTTAGATTTTTGCTGAAAAGCTACAAATGAATATGGGTTTCATTTTTAGTGCAATAGCTTTTCCAACCCATTCAACAGCAACAAAAATGACTTACCGTATTTTCCGCACTATAAGGTGCACCAGATTATAAGGCGCACCTTCAATGAATGGCCTATTTTAAAACTTTTTTTCATATATAAGGCGCACCGTATTATAAGGAGCATAGAATAGACGCTACAGTAGAGGCTGGAGTTACGTTATGCATCCACTAGATGGAGCTGCATTACAGTGAATGTCAACAAAACTCCGGTCGGAGAGGAGAGCCTTCTGCGACTGGGCCGGGGCGTGGCCAGACGATGGTCACCCTTCTCCGTTCGCGCACAGCATCTTTGGAGAACGTGGTGCTAAATGACCTGAGTCTAGACGGTTGGTAGGTAGATAGGTCAGTCAAACTTTATTAATAGGTTACAAACCAGCGTTCTGACAACTATCCCAGCATGCACCGCGCGCTTCTTCTTCTACGGGCAAAAATTAAGTCGGCGGCTGCTTACCGTAGTTGCTAGACCTGTTGTGGCTCAATATTATGGTGCACCGGATTATAAGGTGCACTGTCGGCTTTTGAGGAAATTGAAGGTTTTTAGATGCGCCTTACAGTGCAGAAAATACAGTAATTTGAGCAAAATTTCCAGTTTTGCAATGACCTAGTCCAGAGCTAACTTTACCCAGCGGTATGACTAAACGACTGGAGGTGTACCCATAGAGGGCTTTGTATGTACCATCAGTCTGATGAACTCGTAGAACATTTGCCAAATCAATATAATGCATTCTAGTAGAGTCCTACCAGAAAAACTTATTGTTTAAATTAGCGGTTCTCAACGTGGGCGGTACCGCCCCCCCAGGGGGGCGTTCAGAGGACAGCAGGGGGCGCTGGCGGACATTTTTACAAAAGGGGGGCGCTGGGATGCCTTTGGGGGGCGCTTGGTCGAAGGTAAACTTTACACCTTAAATACACAACAATGCCAGTTTAGACTTTGAGCAACTTGGTAAAACTGTATTGTGTAACATTAAAACATGCTTGGCTGCAACTGTATCGATGGCAGCTCTCCTTCTATTCAGTGTTTGTAGCTTCTTGGCGCAGCTCCGTTCTGCTGCTACTGGTAGCTAAAATCACCTCACTGTGTGTCCCTCTGAAAAATGAACCCATTTAAATAAAGAAATAAAGAAATCCCTCCATGGGTGATACCACGATAGAGA
>NW_006800854.1:49360-62653 GCF_000485575.1 Poecilia formosa | reverse complement strand
TAGGAACGGATCTAAAAGCAATTATGCATGACACGCAGAACGAAGCATGATGAGCCATCGTTCAGGACCTGCTCTGAAAATTCCTCCGCAGACATTCAGGGTGTGCTTCTAAATCCTTTAACTTCATTTTTCATTATTTGTTTCTTCCTCCTTCACATTCCCCCACTCAACAGATGCCATAGTTTTAAATACGCTTTGGCCAATTGATCTCATTTCTATGTTATGATGGGGGCGATGCATCTTTTGATCGGCCAGCATGTCTGAAGTAGAGATTGATAGGATCGTTGTTGGAAAAGGGGGAAAGGATGATGAGGTGGGCCGGAAAGCCTAAACAATGACGTGTTTAGGGGAAGGTTTGGAGGCCAGGGAGGAAAATTCAAAAAGGAAGAGGGTGAAATTAGGACAACCCCATAAAACTGAACAAAGACTTGGACGAGGAAAGACGAGAGTTGATCGTAATACAAAGTGGACGAAGAGGAGTGATCAGTGACCCTTTATAGGGGCTGTAGTCAAGGCTCCATTAAGCCTCATTTCCATAATGTTTCTCATAAAAGTGTATTTTTCCGAAATGGCCCCCATGTTTCACTATAGCAACAGCACGCCTGATCCAACAGGAACTGAGGCAGAAAATAAACACACACTCATAGACAGCCGAAGCAAACAGCGGTGGGTTGATGAGATCGAAACAAAACTCCATAGGAGTCACTCCGAACTCCAAAGGGAAACGTTTTGCTTGCAAGAGTGTGGCAAAACTCTTCAAGTCATGACTCCACTTGATCTACTTAGGTCGCTGGTTAATCAGTAACTGGGTGTAATTGACTGGACGTTTAAATGATGGGGCGCATCAAAAGATCAGGACCATCGGCGCGATATGATGCTACGAAGCTGCACCTCTGACATATTCACCCCGGTGATTTTAAGACGCCCCACACTTTCCCTCTGGCATCAACAAGAATCTGATGACTATGATGCAACATTTCCCATGGTGTTCAGTAAAGTTGATAACATACTGGGCAGCAAACTACTTATGCAGCAGAACATCGTAAAAATCAAATTGTTGTTGGAACATCAGTATAATCGCCATTTATGTGTGAAAACTGTCCAGAGCGGCTGAGTTAAAACGTATCTGGAAATGCTTGATGTTTTTTGTTGTTTTTTTTTTTTTCGAGCAAACGGCCATTTTGGGGGAAATTGGTTTTCACATAGAGCCAGTGTGATTTGAATAACTTTGTCATTAATAACTCAAACCACATTTAGAGACTGAGTTTTATACTTTCTGGTTATACCTGGTTATAGAATTTTGTCTGGCAAAAAAAATAACAAAAAACTAGAGCCAGGTGAACAAATCCAAGAAGAGGGCAAGCAGTTTTTCATGGCAATGTATATTTAGCATTTGCCTTATGTGTACAAAGACCAGCGTAATTATGATGACATGAAAGAGAGCTTAATAAATAAACATCATATCATATCGTGGGGCTGAGATTTGAGTTCTTGGGAGAGAGCCAGTGAGGTCTTTGAGACGAGAGCAGATGGGAAACCTATGAGGAGGGAGTGGTGACCCGTGTTATCGTGAGGCTCAGATTCGCACCCTCTAGCATTTTCTTGAGAAAACACCACTAATCCAACCAGAGTAGGTCATGTCAAGTATATGCGCTCACATTCAGGCAGGCCACAAGGACCTACACACACACACACACACACACACCAGCGCACGCAAACGCACACACACGGGTTCTACACTACACAAGCCCACACACAGCTTACTCATAGCTTTGGCAAAGGTGCACAGGCTTCTCAAGCTTTGGCAAAATGATATGCACAGGCATGAAAAGATGGAGGGAGGGGGAAGAGTTGCAGAGAGGAGGAGGAGAATTTATCAAAGGATCATTTTTGCAACATCTGGGCCCACAATCAGCATCCCCCTCCCTTCTAATTAACTTCCCTGCATCCTCATTTGCACCCTGCATCCTGTCCTTTTCCATCTTGTGCCTTTCTTTCCAGTAGATTCCCCTCTTTCTGCGCACCGTTTCCTCACAGAATCCTCTTCTTTTTACGCACGGCAGGAAGAGACACGTCTCCCCCCAACTCCCACTCCCCCAGTTTGTGTTTAATGGAAGCAAATGCAAAACACACACACACACACATAGCCGTACACACATGCAGACACTTCAAGAAGACGCAGTAATGCATGCACACATGGCTTGATGCAAGGTTGGATTCTAATGCCATCGTCATGGTAACACTCCCTCGCTTCTTTGTTTGCACAAACGAACGGCGCACACATCCCAGGAATCTGTGAGGATTCTTATGTAACTACACAACCCCACGCACAAATAAGAGAGACACACAGAAAGACGGAGAGAGGCAGATAGACAGACGGGAATGAGTCAGTGCTACAGCACATATTGAGAGCATCTGCCATCAACGTTACCTTTCACTATGACAAGAACAGTACGTACCGCTGTGTTACTTCAGGCTCATTATAACCCACATTCTAGCTAACACACACACACAAATACACACACACACACACACGCACATCAGAGGCATCTTCAGCGTGAAGGAAGATGTGGGGAATATAGCTGTTCGTCTAGTTACGGCAACACCACTGAGGCATCAGCATACTAATTACTTTGTTGCCTCCGTGAGGGCGCCTGTGGCTTTTAGGTGAGAGGGGAGTCGGGGCGCTGGACAAATGAGAGCGGGGTCAGCAGGCGTATCACTACGGATGTTATGAAAGGAGCTGTAATTCGTTCATGGTGGCAGAAAATTGTGTCGGAAACAGAAGGGAGAGATAACGCCTTGCGCTGGCCTTTTCTTCTTTTTTTTTTTTTCCCTTTCCGTCGCGGTGTATTGATTGGAGTGTGGTGGAATGAGCAAAGGGCAAGTGTGAAAGCATATGCCATTCAGGAGGAGAAGGAGCATTTCAGGATGTCATGTCATACCTACTCTGCTATTTATCTTGGTAAGCGCATGGATGGGTAACATATTCCATCTGTGTGAGCTGAACTCCAACAGACGCCTTCATTGGTGCAGGACTGAACAAAGTCTCTTTGTCATTTTACTTTTTCTTACTTTCCTTCCCAGCTGAGGCACAGGTCATGTTATGTTTCTTAAAAGGAAAAAAAAAAAACATCAAACCTTTTACAACACCAAGAGGGGCGTTAATCCGAGAAGAGTCTAGATCAGGGGTGGCCAAGTCCAGTCCTCGAGAGCCACCATCCTGCAAGTTTTAGAAGTATCCTTACTCCAACAGACCGGGATCAGCTCTACAAAGGCCTGATAACGAGCCATTCATTTGATTCAGGTGTGTTGAAGCAGGGATGCATCTGAAAGTTGCAGGATGGTGGCTCTCGAGGACTGGACTTGGCCACCCCTGGTCTAGATAGTTATAACTCTAGAGAAGCTGCAAATAATCAAAACTGGTCAAAGACATGTGTGATTTAAACGTGACATAAACTGCGCAGTAGTTTATGTTGTAATTTTGGCCTTTGTGGGCCACTATTCTTAATTCAGTTTGAATGTATCTTTGTATTGTTTTATATCTTTTTGTGAATCTACATGCTGTTGCACTGGAATTTCCCAGCTGTGGGACAATAAAGGATATTTCTATTCTTTTATATTCTGAATAATGCAAGCTTCCTTCATCCTGCTGCATCCTAAAGTTTGCTTCTGTCAGCCCCTCCAGCAGCCCTGGGCTCACCTGAGGCTCCGAGGCCAGAGATTTCCTCCCCGGTCTTTGAATCTATGAATCATTCTTCTTCCAATGAACAATTATGCTCTAGTCTTTGGTGATCTGTTGCATAAAATCTCCACAAAAAATGTTGAAGTTTGAGGAAAGGAAAAGGAGAAGAAAAAGAAAAAGTTCAAAAATGAATACCTGTGCATAGTTTCAGCTGACGGAACTATGAAATGTGAGGATAAAAAAAAAAGTGTTTGGACAGCAAAGCATAAAGATTTCTACAACCTGTGGAGATAAATCACTGCAAAAGCTGTGCACCAGCAAAGCCTCTTTTTTAACATCCTTTTTTTTTTCTGCAGAGCAAGGAAAAATAAATATTGTGGCAGCAAAAAAAAACAAAAAAAAAACAAGCCAGAGCAATGAAACAAGGAAGACGTATCTACTTGCCTTGAAGTGACAGAAAAGAAAAGAAAAAAAAAAACATTATGTGTGACATCGTACATTTAATAACAGCTTGTTGCAGCCTGTCACAATATTTAGCAATGTTAGATATTTTGGAACCTACATTGATAGCACTTTGGGTTTTTCAGCCAATATGGATGACCTTTTACGGTTTAGCCTTGTTGTGGAGCGCAGGAGCCGATTCCATTGGTGCTTCAGGGTTGGAACGCCTAAAGGAGAATCCCTGCAAGCGTGGTGAGCACCATGGATATATTTTACAGGTCCAGACAGGACAAGCGCCTATTATTCGCTACAGCTAATGTATCGCACCTTCTGGCGCCATTACTGTCCCTCGATTCATGTCCACAAAACCATATTGTTCTGATGCGGGATGAGCAGGAATCAGTCACAAAGATGTTCACAGCAACTTTATTTCTCATCCAATCCCCATCAAATGCCTTAAATTAAAGCAGAAAAAAATGTTTGGTATTTATCGGACTATGTTTGCTGATTTAAATTAAACAATTTGATTTCTGTCTGTCATAACACTTAATCCCATTTTATTACACTTAAGTTTGAGGTTGCACTGTGACAAAATGCAAAAAGTGGCATGAATATCGCAAATCACTGTCTTTTGTACAGCTATATTTTATATGATCCATTGAATTAATGCAGATTCTGTCGACGCCGTGCCCTAGATGAACGGGTTAACTGTTGACCAGTCCGTTTCCAACCAGCAAACTCGGTTTAAAATAAAGAAGCTAAACGAGCTCAAACAACTGATCTACAGCAAAGTTTAGAAAAAAAATAATAATTTGTTGCTTCCTATTCTGTAACATGAAAAAAAAAAAAACAGTAACTGTCAAACCGACAAGCTTGCCGAGGCTATAGCGAGAATATCCGGTTCTGGTTCACGTTGCTGCTCCATCCTTTGTTACCACCTGGTTCAAGGTGATCAGGTGAGGAGGGAAGGTAACTGTTGGCCAGCGGCTCACCACACAATTGGCTCGTAAAGATTGCTGCGTCTGACAAAAGCCTCCTGAAGAAACCGGGGGCCCAATCATCCCCAAGACGGAGCATGTGTGTGTTTATGGCACTGCCTGCGGTGCATGAAATCTGACAGCCAGGGTCTGCTGAAGCACCTGCCTGCAGACACGCACCGACGCATTCATGCACACGGACAAACACATGCCGAAGCTCGTAATTGGGCTCCTAAAGCCAAAGGAAAGGAAAGGAAGAAGAGGGAGGAAGAAAGCACTTTTTGTGTTGTGTGTTGTGTGTATGTGCATGTGTGCATGCCCGTGCATATGTGTGTGTGTGTGTGTAAGTGCTTTTTTGTGTTTCAGTTTGAATGCCCTGGCACACCGTCAACTTTGTAAAACCAGGCAATTTCCTGTGAAGCCGTCCAAGTGTGACAGCTGTAGGTGCCTAATGGGCAAGGCTTAGGAAACGAGGCATTACCAAAATCCAGCGAACTCAATTGTATTAATCCTTAAGATTAACAGCTTTAATTCTGAACATGTTTCCTGCGTGAAAAGTCTCATTTCCTCACCTAAAATGAGAGTGGGACGTGAGGCGAACATCACACATACTCCTGGCGATTCTGCAGAAGCGTTCCCACCGTAAAACATTTTGCACGTTTTGTAATTTCGCCACGAAATTCTGTATTTTGTTGGGATTTGATGCGGCGGAGCAAGACAAAGTTGTCGAAATGAAAAGGGCAAACAGTTTCAAGTCGTATTTAACAAAAAGAAAAGAAAAGAAAACCTGAAACCCCTGGTGCGCATATTTAGTCGGCTCCCTCTGAGAGAAATTTCTGTACTGAATTGCAGAACCACTTTTCATCGCAATGTCAGCTTCAAGATAGTCAGGGTGTGTTTATCTCAGCCGTTTTCAAGCATCGCCACAGATTCTCGATTAGATTTGGATCTAGGTGACATTAATTAAACCGTTTCGCTCTGGCTGCGTGGCTCACATCCACTTGGAACGTCTTCCATATCCGTACTTAGGAGAATCATGGCATGACGGAGACGATAAGCTCTGGATGACGCGAAATGTTGGTTTTCTTTCACACATAATACCTGCAGGTCACGACAACTACGTTTAGGCACAACTAGCCAGTGAACCTTCTTGTTGTGTCCCCAACAAACTAACAAGTTTTATATTTCATCGGTGGCTTTCTGTTTGCCACTCTTCCATAAAGAACAGCTGGATAATGATGAGATTCACTCTATGTACTCAGTAGGTGACGTCTGAAGTTTGTTACACTGGATTGTCAGATTAAAGCTGGTTGATCACAAATGCACACTAAAGTTTTTCAATTAAAAAAAAAACGTATTTCTTTTGTTTTATCACATAAACTTTCATTAAAATATACTGAAATTTGTGGTTATAACATATCAAATGCTTTTGTAAAGCACCGAATGACACACAGTGTAGGAAAAGGGTCAATGAAAGGTTGAAGGTAACAAAGGTTACCTATCGAAATTGAACATTTTACCGCAAATCCAAGGCTAAAATGTTCTTTGTAAGATGCACTTTTTTAAAAATGAGTGTTTATCCATCACAGGTTGGTCGGGCTTTATTTTCGTTAATTAATGCCATAAATCCTTCGCTGACACCTACTGTCTTAACCTCCCTCTGCTCCTTTCCCCGAGAGACGACTGAACACTGTCAGTTTTAATCTCTCTCCTAAGCACTGTCCTCTCGGCTCACACACACACACGCGCGCACACACACACACACACACACACACACACGCATACACACGCAAAGCTTTCAAATAAGGGATTTAGATTACAGGGAACACTGCTACAGTCCCACGATGATGGAGTGTGTGTACTCTGAGGGTGAGCCTTCCTCGAATTCATATGATGTTTGTTGACTCCCTTCACATAAACAGGTGGCTGTGTGGAGATAACGTTCCGCATTTTGTGCCGACGACGACGATGATGCTGCGGAGCGCGGCCGCCCGCCCGCCCGCCCGCCCAGACGTACGCAGTCATCCAACGTTGTGTCAGGAGTTTTGGGTGTTTGTTTTTTTTCTTCTCTTTAATCCTAATGCTTTCAGAGGGACATTTATTAATCTCTCTGTTTCAAAAGGAGAGCGACAAAGCCTTTCAGGTGAATAAGCGAGGGATTCCTCCGAGGGTATCTCCACACACCCGCTCGACGATTAGCCGAGACAAGGCAGCAAAGCTCGCGGTTTTGTTGCCAACGCTGCAGAAGGTTGCACAAAGACGAGGCCCTGTTTCCCATCCCTCACTCCCGACCTCTTCTGCTTCCATATTGCTTTTCAGCTTGTTATCAGGTGTCGGTTTTGCCTACAGACGGCATGTGAGAAGCTATGTTAGTCATTTTTGAGGCGCATGCCATCATCCACCCAAATGTCCTTTACTGTGTTCAGCATAACAAGATGGTGACCCACCGCCTCACTGGTCCGTAGTTCTTTTCTTCATAAGCTATCAAAATAAAAAATAAAAAAACTGAAGCACCCGGTGTGTATGTGTGTGTGTGTGTTTGTGTGTTTGCCACTTGGTTAAAAGTGCGCGCGCGTTGAGAGCGTTTTCTGACTTTGATCCTAATGAAAGATTTATTCTCTCCTCCGCCGATGTCTTGGCTGGCTTTACTAAACCAGCATCTCTAAATGCCGACCTTGTCACTTCAGCATGTTGGCAGGCCAACCTCTTTGTTTGATCTCTTGTTTCAAAGGCCCTGAAACACAAGCTGACACGGCCGAAGGAGGCGAGGAGATTCATTAAGAGGGCATCCAACAGAGCTCGGTCTGCAGCGACATGCTTGGGCTGATTGCTGTAGATCGTTTATATCTCATTTCTTTGCTTGTTTGTCTAATCTGTAAATGTACTCGGATTGCTCAATGAATGTATGTCGGTCTTACAGGATCTTCACTTTGCAGGATATACATCCCATAGAGTCATGGTATATAGTTAGACAACACAAAAAATATACGTAGTAAAAAAACAAGCATTTTTTTTTATCATGTCTTTCAAAAGCCCTTGTAGATTGATCAGAAATAAGTCACGTCAGTTTTAATGCTCCTCTGGGAATGCTTGTTCTTTTTGCCCATTTAAATTCAGTAAATGCAATTTGCCCATTTTAAACTTCTTTTTTTAGCGTCCGAGTAAGTACTGCTTGAATCTCTTCTAGGTTCGGGTTTGCAGTTATTCTGCTTCTTTTATTAAAATTACAGACGTCTCACTGTGACTGTTTACATTCAGCACAATCCCTCCCCACTCGCCCCTGCCTGGTGTAACAAATTATTGTTTGCTGAAAATGAAAAGAGCCAAGTTTGTTCGTTGTGAGACGTTGTGCACATGGCATAACAACACTAGGAAGGAAAAAACAAACCCCATCTGTAAACAATTACGACTATTTGTAAAAAAATTTTTTTTTTTTTTAAAAACCCTATCTCTTAATTTCCTGTACACCTAAATTGTCGAATATGGAATTATTATGTAATTGTAATTACACAATCAATCAATCAGTCTTTATTGATGAGGCACATTTCATATAAAGCAAGAGCCACACAATGTTTAAGATAAAGTAATTGGAAAAATAATAAAAATGGAGAATAACTAAACAAAGAAAAGACAAACACAGGGAAATTAAATCTAAAGAGATTTGAAGAAGTGTGAGGTTTAAAGCTGTTAGTAAAGATGCCACTGCACAAATCACTTCTACAAAGTGCAGACTCTAATCTCTTTATAAGTCTGTTAAAACAAAGATTAAAAATAATTTAAAAAAAAGTTAAATCTATATTTATTCCAAACTACTGATAAAATAGTTTGTTTGGCACGGCAATAAAACAAATGTTTAAGCATAGACAAGAAGATAATTTTACATAAAACTTAAGGGAAAACAAAGGTGCAATGAAACCACTGGTGTATTTATTTCATAAGGGCTTCATTTTGACATTTTGTCCCACTTATCTGGCAAGCACTTCTCTAAGGTGGTCACTAGGGGGCAGCACAGTGATCAGAACTGAACTCCCAATTGCACACAGGGCAGCATAACTGGAAGATATAAAGAAGTGTTACAGAAGTAATTTTTAATTAAATGAAGATTGTTGAGGAGTTTTGACAAGTTGAAATGATGAGAATGTCGACACTGTGGTGACGTGTCCAGTTCTCAGGCAGAGATTTGCAGCCATACGTGTATAAAATACACCAATTTAGCAACAACTGGCCTCAGAGCTTTGTGAAATTTTACACAGATACTTGCATTTTCTGTGGTGACTTGATGTTTTGATGGACCAGATTATAATCCTGTCTGCTTACATAAACATGTTGGTACACTTAAAGGATCAAATATAATGGAGTGACTGTCAGAATATATTTTATATAGACATATTCTATCTATAGTGCTAGAGAGAGAGGATTCTTATCCTTGCAAGTTTATTTGTCAAATTTTAGGAGCGAATGAAGGGATTTTAAACACATGTACTTGATAGCAGAGTTGTTTGCCAGGTGTAGCTTAGTGCCAACAACTACTTTGTGTCTTTTGGGTGAAAATGTTCATTCTTCTCTAGCTGCTAATCCATTTGTTTTTAGGCAAACAAATTGATTCTCTGCACCTGCAATATGCTTGCAGCATGTTTGTCTGTGCAGTGTGGGATTACGGTCCTTACCTGAGCTACAATCGACACTGGTAATAAATGGTTTCTGCTGTGGCATTATGTGATGTGACTGACACGGCTCGGTTTATGATAATTGATGTGAAGCAAAAGGAATAGCTTTTTTGACATGTTTCAGAAATTCAAAGACAAGCAGACAAGATTTTAGATGGTTACAAAAAAAACTGGATGCCATGAGCTCAGAAAGAAGGATTCATTTATTTGTTGTCTAAACCTAATTAAACTAAGATTCAATTAGGAAAATATATATATCAGTTAAAATGACCTTAAGTTTTCTGTAGATCACCTATAAACTGAACTTCAAGCGGTGAGCTGTGAACGAAACAAGACGCCGTTTCAGATTCTTGATTATCAACATATATTTACACCACAACAACCTATAAATAACCTGGACGGTGTTTAACAAATACTTCCCTGAAAGCCACTCTGACTCACTCATCCCACACAGCAGCCATCTGAACAATACAGTGAGTGCTAAAAGCTCTCTTACTGTAAAGGGTCACAAAGGACATCATCATCATCATCTGGCTCCTGGGAGAAGACGGCTCTCTGACATGGCAACGGTGCACACATAACCACTCCTGTTAGATTTACTAAAAAACAAAAACGGTACGCCGAATACTTTTCACACTTTCACGGTTGTAATAGAAGTGGGACTTAACGAACAGAATTTGACAACTCATTTCTATAAAACATTAGCCTTTTTCGAGTTGTTTCTATTGGACCTGACTTTTCTAAGCCTCCGGCACAAAATTTCAAACTCTTGACCAAGCAGTAAATTACTTTGTAAGTCAGCCACAGATCTCAGAAGGAATCTGACCGAACAGGGAAAAGCGATCGATGCTGTTTGCACGCATCGTGTGTTTTGGAGAATTCCTTCTCAAGCCCAGAATTAGTTTTGTTGTCAGAAACTTGACCCTCAGAGACACCGTCTAATGTTCTGCTTCAAAGAGTGTGGCACAATCCGAGCTGAATAATGCAAAGATTCGATACGCGAGAACCGCGAGTTTACTCGCATCAATGCTGACAGCCAGCAGAGGCGGTTTTCACATTTCCCGTCTTCAGGTTTTGATGTGTAATACAGTGCCTTATAAAAACAACTTTCGTCAATTTGCTTTACAAATAAAAGTCTGAAATTTGTTGTGAGCATCTGTGTTTGGCCCCCTTTGCTCTGATACCATGAAATAAAACTCTGAGCTACCTTTCTCCACAACGAGGTAAGTACTATGTTTAACAGTTTACATAAAAACAAAATCCATATTAAAGTAATGTGACATTAAAAGTATTGATGTGATGACAATTAATATATACTATACTATAGCGTTTTGTTGCTATAAACAACAAAAAGCTTTGTTTATAGCTCTTAACATGAATTTAAAATAAATTATGGAAAGCAACAAATGTTGATGTCCATTAAACTCATCCAAAAAAAGAAAAGACAACTAAATATACATATTTTAATATGTATTCCTCTCTTTTATCATGGGTTTATTTACACCTCTGATTCTAAATATACATGACTGAACAACCATGGATGCTGGCACACAGAGTGCATGATTCACTGTCTATCATTGTTCTCCCATTTGACTCACATCCTCCACTTTTATTTTTTCTCTTTAAAGATTGGCATGAATTCTGATCATTTCCACTAATGTGTACATAAATAATATGCAACGAGCTTCAAGGTGGCGGTGCATACGACGTCATTTTAGCTCCCTCTTCTGTTCATTTGCATGCTAACGCTCTACATGGTTCGTTATTCGTGAATGCAGTAAATGCCAGAAGTACTTCCTTGGATTTGTGTTCTGTGTTGGATATATGACAAAAATGGTGGAAAAGTATATTAAATGTAAACTAAATGCACAGTCAATAAGCGATATGGCTCTGAGATGGCATCTGGGAAAATGTAAATATAAAAGTGCACGTGATCCAAATTGAAGCATTCATTTTCAGAAACATGTGGAGTATGACAGAGATTATGTTTTCTTTGTTGCATTTGCAAGCAAACCCTAAACTGCTATCACTTAATTTTTC
Organism: Poecilia formosa; assembly: GCF_000485575.1. Lineage (NCBI taxonomy): Eukaryota > Metazoa > Chordata > Actinopteri > Cyprinodontiformes > Poeciliidae > Poecilia > Poecilia formosa. The sequence continues at coordinate 50,843 of NW_006800854.1, read as the reverse complement.
AGGAGTATTAATGTAATACAAGCTCAAATACAACAGGGAAAACAAATATGGCCTTTAAAAAAAATAAAATAAAAAATCAGCAAATTGACACTTCTCACCCCACCATTACCTGACAGGATGTATCCAAAACATGTTGTCTCTATCAATGCCCTAACATGCAGAAGATCCAATCTCTACTTCTCTTCTCCTCCTCCCTCATCTCTTTATCTTCTGTCCTCACTTTTCTTTTCTTTTTTTTTTTTTCTCCCCCATCTCTGTCACTGTCCTCAAGCTGGCTAGGTGAGATAACTCCTCCACACGGAGACGCTCGTAGCTCATTGGCTGGGTGATGGAACAGAGTTCTCCAATCAGACTCTGCATCATCAGTTGTGAAGATCGTGGGCCAGAGTAGAGGCTGCTTCTCTGGTTTTACTGAGCCTGCATCGTGCTCATGCATCAAATTCCCTTGGAAAACCTCGGAGCGCTGGATTTTCTGCTCCAAACGTACCATCTTCACTTGGATTAATCGAGCGTAAAGCAGCTCAGCGCTCCTACGGGCTGATGGAGTTACAAAAGAAAAAAAGCACATTTTTAAGGCCTTATTTATGCGCACGTAGTTGGTAATTACACTCCATTCAGGCTTCTCATTAACAACCATGCCAGCTTTTTCCATTAGCGGGTAAAAATGGCAGAAAATTGCCCACTCTGTTTTGAACACTTAGCATCACTTCCCATCTGCTCAGACGGTGACACACCTCCTCTGTCTCTGAAGAGTGCCAGTAGCTTTTCTTTGCCCACTGAAACGACCGCACAGGAGAAACGAGAAGTGCGTCAAAAGTGTCTTCAAGGGCAAGAGCCCTTTTTCTATTTCTTTTTCTTTGCAATTTCAGACAAAGATTGCAAGATTTGACTTCACACTCGAGCTCAAAGACTCACTCCACTCCAGTTCCAGCGAATATGTATTCAGCTGGATAGCCCAGGGTTTGTGGAAGCCAAAAAACATCCAAATAAGAGGGAAAAAATGAGCACTAAGTTGTTATTTTGTTTGCTAGTTTGTGTGTGTGTGTGTGTATTTTATTAAGGGGAAATGATTTCAATCTGGTTAGACGGTTCTTCCTGGCTCTGCCTCCCTCCTGCCTTATTCTAAGAGCTTAGGTTATTCTGAGGTATCTTTAAGCTGCTATAGGCTCAGGCTACTAGGGAACAAGATGGCCACTTATCCTCACTATGATACTTTCTTCTCCTACTGTTCTTCAATTTGCTTTTTTTTTATTATTTTATTTCAACTACTGACTTTTTGTTTTCTCTTAGTTTATTTTTATTTTTTTGTGTTTTGTTTGTTTTTTTTCCCAGAGAAGCTACATGTGGTCTGCTGTCCTGCTTGTCTATGATAAACTTCCTGGATTTTGGTATCGGCTATGATAACAACACCAACTGAATGTTTTCCCTCTCCTGTTATTAATTTGTTACTTTTCATTAAAAAGTGTGTGTATCTGCTCTGTCT
>NW_006800854.1:43791-48360 GCF_000485575.1 Poecilia formosa | reverse complement strand
GTATCGGCTATGATAACAACACCAACTGAATGTTTTCCCTCTCCTGTTATTAATTTGTTACTTTTCATTAAAAAGTGTGTGTATCTGCTCTGTCTTTCAAAATTTAAAATTGAATATAATCTCAACATATTGGATTTTTCTTAAACAGCTGTACTTTATTCTTTTCAGAACATTTGCAAGAATAAGTCAACAGGTAAAATGTATCTGATCAGAATAGAAAGGAGGTTTTAGATAAAATATGCGACAACCGTCCTTGAAGCAATTACCTAGCAGCAGTACGACGACACATACAACAGTGAAAATGTTTTACTAAACTGACCCAGTCAAAGTTCGGAGCAAAATCCAAACCTAAATTCATATAAGAATGTGTGACAAGACTTGGAAAAACAATGTTCAGAGATGGTCTGCCCCCAATTAAACTGCGTTTCGGAAAAAAAAGTTCAGCCTATAGAAGTTCAATGCTGAAAGATGTGACCCCAGAAACATGCAGGTTTAACTGCAGCAAAAGTATAAAAATACAAACTGTTGGCTCGCTCAGGGTGACTGGATACAAATATACACAATACTTTTCAGACTTTCATTTGTAAAAGATAGAAAACGTATTCTCTACCTTCCACTTCAGAATAACGCTCTGCTTTGTGTCGGTCGGCCACACGCAATCCTTGTAAGATCCACTGAAGTTTGTGGTTGAAAAGTGTGGATGTGTTGAACGATGACGATATTCCATATCATTCATGCTGTGTCAGATTTAGGCTTGTGACTCACCAGAGCATCACTGAATGTTGCTTTAATGCGTAAGACTTTATTGCTGGTCTGACATTCTTGAAGACACTTAATTTCTTCTCTCCTCGTGTCGCACTAAAACCACCACTACTTTCACAGGATTCGAAGTCTACTTAGTTTGAAGAGACAAGTTTAGACTGTACTGCCGTGTCGGTACGCTTTTTCCAAGTCCGATCAGTTACAGTAGGATTTATCTAGTTAGAATCAGATAGGCGTTTACTCTGGCGGACCCTCAGTAGCTTGGAGTTTAAATAGTCTTGTGCTGCCCTCCTGTGACGAGTTTACAGCAGAACATGACTTCCAGTCTTCTTCTTGCATATGCAGAGCTGTTTTCCCCCAGCTGCTGCAGTCTCACTGAGCTTCAACATGTCGATCTTAGCCAATGTCACTCATCCAGACAAAGTCAAACAGCACACGGTTCAGTCTGACACGTGGAAAGGTTTGCTTGCCTGTCGTCCACCGGCCGACACGCGGCGCTCCGTCGGATTTTTCTGACAGGTCATTTGGCTCCGAGTCTGACCTTTGTCAGGGAGCATCTCATCTCTGAGCTTCAAATGTGATAACATTTCAAGCACAAAGGTTACTAGGAGGGCCTAGCCAAGTCAGAGAAGGTCAAGGATGTTTTCCTCTCCACTGTACCTCAAAGCAACAAACAGCTCAGTGGAAGCATGAGCTGTTTGTTAGCATGAAAAGCATCGAAAAGCAAGGGACACCAAAGGCCAATCACATTAGAAATAATAATCTAAGTGCTGCAAAGTAACATTGCCCTAAAATGTAACAAGGCTGCAGGCTATTCTGACCATCATCATCATCATCATCATCATTACTGCTCCCCAGTTTGCTTAAATTAGTGAGCTTCAAATTCAGACTCCTTTATGAAGCTGTTATGCTGTTTTGCCAGCAGGTGGTGCTGCAGTATTCCTAAAAGATCGCTCGTGCCAAGCCATCATGTTGACGTAACCCCGCTCCCCCAAAAATGCAAAGTCATTGGGTGAAATCACACAGCGTGCAGAGAGCTTGACCTTGCTTGTAACAAAAAAAAGACATACATTATAATTTTAAAGAAGCTTTTAAAACAAAATTTTTACATTGTTTAATAAGAACAGGAAAAAAAAAAAAAAACCCTCCTCTGTAACACCGAATAGCTGTTTCTGATGGACAAAACTCTTTAGCAGTCGGTGTTGACGCTGGGCGGAGCATGAGGCGAAAGGAGGGAGCTTTACATTAACTGATCGTTTCTGAGAGCCTGAGGTCATGTTGACTCATGCTGTTGTGAGATGAGCAGACTTCTCTAAGCCACATTTTCTCAGCAGCTGTGGTCAGCGTGCTGTAACCAGACCTCGGGGAAGATTAAAGGCTAAAGAGCAGCAGGTCTCAGTGATGTAAGCGGAGCACAGTGGGCTCCTCGCATCAGGGTTTCATTGGTGTATGATGTGATCGAGAAACGCTTCAAAAATAATCCCACAAAACTAGTAAAATGAGGCAGACGAGCTCACTAATATTAATCTGATGAATTCATTTGGAAGTGTATGGGTTTTTTTTTTTTTATCATTATTTGAATTTTACAAAACACACACTTACAAGATCTTAAATTTTAATATGTAGACAAAAATCTATAAATACAATCCTCAGACATTTCGATTAACTGGTTCCGAGAGACCTGTATTACGTATTGATTAGGTATTTTAATGTCTTGTCCTTTTGTTTTCTCCCCACTTCCAAAGTCAGCTTAAGACATTAGCTGTCCAAGCTAATGAAATAGCTTGTTCTTTGCAGCCAAATCGCTCTAAAACAAAAAAAAGGTTAATTATTTCAAGTGCTATACGTATAAAAGTCATGTAGAGTGACTAATTTAACTCAAGTAACATACATATCAAATTAGACAGTCTCATAACCATAACGAACTGAAAGATGAATTACTTTATTTAGTATTTAGCGATTTTTATTACAACTTAAGAGAAAGAATTCAAGGAGAGTTTGGTATTTTTATAAATAACTCTTATTTCTCAGATTCAACACAACAGTTTATGCATAGACTGATCACTATAAGAAAAAAACAGGTGCAGTAGTCAGCATAATCAGAATTAAAAGTTATTATTAATTCCACTAAGATAAACTATAAACAATTTCTTTCAACTTAAAAAAAAATGAATAATAGACTAATAGGGGATCTTTTGTTTAGGATCATGGAATTAAATGTAAGAAAAAAATGTCTTAACATTCATGGAGAGTGTTTCAGTTTCTCTGAAGTTTTAATTTTGAGAGGAAGGAGAAAACGAACAGGTGGAAAATCTTGAAACTACCTGAACCCACAAATATTTAGCTCCAGAACTGATCCAACAGAGCCAGAAAGAGCGTCTCGCTGAAGTTTCGCTGTGCTGAAGTTATGCGCAGATAGACTGATGTACCAAAGCAAATGATGTCAACAAAAACACACACGGCAACCGGATCTCAGGCCTGATCTGTTCTGATGTGGTAAAGCTTATCAGTGGGTTGTTTCTTACTAAAACCCCTGAACTCTGCTCTCCTCCTGGCAGCATCATGTTGATCCGGGAGCGAAGCTGACACACGAGGCAGGAGCTGATCAGTGAGTCAGAGGAAGAGCTGCGGCTCTCATCATCATTCCTACAATAGATCATTTGACAAGTAAGTACGGTTCTCTGAGATCAGCGATCGTTTGAGATCAACTCCAAAATATTTATTTGAACTTGATCACAGTTCGGATATTATCTGGTGAGTGATATTCACTGGAATAGCAGCTATGTAGTCCTGTTTAGGGCCTCCTATTGGCTTTGTCATAAACAGTTTGTTGTAAATGATCTTTTGTGAAATATTAATCAACAGATAAAATAATCATTATGTTGCGAATTTACTAACATGATATATCTAAAGAATTATAGTTGTAACACAATGATTCGCAAAAAGAGGTGAATAAAACCCCCTGCAGAACTCTTAATTTTCAGCAGGAACTGATGTGGATTATGGATTATATGCAGAATAATAATAATAATAGCTGATCTCAGAAAATCTCCATTTAGTAGCTGTCTTCTGTCAGTTGTTTTCTTTCTCACGTCTTTCCCCTTAAGAGCATTAATATTAATAACAGAAGAAGGCTGACCAAGTTCAGTCGCTCTCTCCTCCCCCCTCCCTCCTTCTTATACCCGGACCCTGGATGCAGCGAGGCGCGCACACGCCGGCAGCTCGTCTCATCTTCCGTACCGCTCTCACTTCTGCATCCCTGCGTCTCTGACCCTCCCCGCAGCCTTCGGCCTAAGATTTTAGCCCACCTGCTGTGATCATCGGTAAGAAAGACTGATCTCTGCTTCTTCTCTCCTCCGTTCGGCTTTTGTTTCTGGGACTGACGGTGGCTCTGCTCTGCCGGGAGTCAGACAAAGGACTGGGGTGTGGCTGGATGGGTAGAAGATGGTTGCTAACGGCAGCAGGGAAATAATGTGGAAGATGAGGTTGATGAGAATTGTGGTGGCGACAAACAAAGCAATATTGCTGGCATGTTGAGGTTTATAACAGTCGTAAAACAGGGTCAAATTTGACCGATATGTGACGCAAGTTGATACAGATTCTTAAGTGTTCAAGTGAAAGATTGAAAGTTGCTTTGATTATAAAATATATATATATATATATATGTTTTTAAAAACATTGCATTTTGCTCAGGAAGCCTAACACCGCATCAAGCAGAACCTTTTAGGCCCCATTGAAATCCACAATGGTAAGAATCACCTTACAGAAGCTTATTCTGCTTTTGAAGATCTCCAAACATATAGGCTT
>NW_006800854.1:0-43747 GCF_000485575.1 Poecilia formosa | reverse complement strand
TATATATATATATATATATATATATATTTGACAGTTCAGTCAGACATATTGGGATCGGGACAGCGAAAAGGCCAGATCAGTTAGACCTGAGATTGTGGTGTCTTTACTGCAGTGGGCTGATCATGAGCTGCGTCCATGAGGCTACAAGAGTAGAATCAGAAGAAAAAAACACAAGGAGACGGACAAACTGAGGGAGGATGCAATGAGAACAAAGAGGGAAGCAGACAAAAACAGACACAAAGAGAGAAGAGACAGCTGGGCAAAAGAGGCACATGTTAGCCACAAAGGCATCTGAGAGAAGCAGACATGTATGTAGACTGAGCGTGTGTGGGAGGCAACCACTTGTCTGAGCAGCACATGTTGTAGCCACTCCCTTTATGTGCATGCACTGACCGAAACAGCTGATAGGCCTCATTATGGATTTTAATTTGTCTTAAACGGTATACATCGAGCAACGACGCACAGTCAATACGACGCTTGAGACGAAAAGGTCAAAACGGCACACTGAGTTTCACGTCTCGTCTTTCGCAGCCAAAATGTCGGACAAGCCAGACATGACCGAGATTGCTCGCTTCGACAAGACAAAGCTGAAGAAGACGGAGACAAAAGAGAAGAACCCTCTTCCCACCAAAGAGAGTGAGTGCACGAGTCCTTCATCCTCTGCGGCAATTTTTTTTTTTCGCCCCCTCCCTCCCCCACATCCTCTGCCAGAATCTCCCATTATCACCTTCACACATACTCAGCAAAGAGAGCAGCGAAACAAACGGCTGCAGTATCAGCAGACCCAAAAAAAAAAAAAAAAAAAGCTGCACCCACTCACAAGTTCACTGCAATGCAAGTCTAAACCAGCAGCATCTTTTTTTGTCTTCTCTTCTTTTGCAGCCATTGAGCAGGAGAGGAAAGGCGACGCCACACCTTGACTTGAGCACATGAAGAAAAGGAGCTGAGATGCCACAGAAAAAAAAAGCACTTTCTTTTGATTATCCCAGTATATCCCAGTATTTGAAATCACCTACATTGTCTTCAGAAAAAGGGCGCTCTCTGAGCTCCCTGGGCTGCTAACAGGATATTTTGGCATCCTAACATGTGGGGCTCTCTTACAATTCACACACACACACACATACAAAAAAAAACGTCAGCCTGGGTGCCTGTCTTGTGCTGTTAGCCTGTAGCTAACATGTCTCCAGTATTGCCAAACTAGGGTGGGGGTGAAGTGATGTAGCACAGGGAGAGAGGCAGGCATTCAGGCTGGAAAGTTGCATTGGGGTTGGGGGTTTGTCTGTGGACACAGGGGCAACTGAAGTCAACTCATGTGGGCTTTTTTCTTAACAAACTTTTTACTTTTCTTTATGTAATAAACATGAAGACATGGACGCGGTGTGTTTTGTGCTTTTTTCCATCCCTAATTTGTGTCAGTGTGCAGGTTGTTGGTCTGTGTTTAGACTGTACGATTGTGATGAATCACAATTGATTTTACAATCTATCAAATATCAGTTCTGCCAGATAAATGTGTTCCTCCCTGGTGGAAAATCTGACTTGTACATTTAAAGAAGCAACAATATTTTTGTTTATATTTCAGAATTAAGTCTTATCCCATCAACCAAATTAAAATTTTGTCAAGTATCGAGTTAGTAATGACAATAAGCCCTATTCCCTAGTGATTTCTTTCAGTAACAGAAACACAAAACATAAAAAAAGCAAAGATGCTAATGCTAATTGTATACTGCTGTCACATTGGAAAAGGAGAAAATTTTCTAAATAAAAAAAAAAACAAAAGTCTGATGCACTATTCAAGTAAGAGTCAAACATTTATCACAAGTTCACTGTTCTCTCAGGAGTTTAGAGAATTATAGTTTTTTTTTTATTCTTATGCCGATAAGGGTTTGGGGGAGTTTGGGTGTGAACTCCAAGTACCTCAAAGTTTCTAACCTTTCAGACATATCGGTTTTTCACCTATACTTATTTTGTGGGTCCAGGATTTAACACAATTTAAACTTTAGTTTATGCATCTCCCTAATGTTATCTGATCAGAAGGTTTAATCTCAACCCAAAAGCAGCTCTTCTGGCTGGAGAAGTTCCTTCCAGTTGGAGGTTCTTGCTCAAGGCTTAGTACCTCGGATGTTTATTGCACAGTACTACTGACAGTGAATTAATGTTGGATTACTTAAAGGAAAACTGTTCTTAATGGGTACATTTGTGAAAAATATTATTATTTATTTAAGTGATGCTTTGACACATTTTGACAGGCATTCAGACAAAATTCTGAGCATTACATGGACACAACGAGCATTTAATCGCTGGAGATACAGAACAACGCTGAGATAAGAGGTTGAGGAGACTAACTTAAAAGGTTCCGCAAAATGTTTTTGTAATACTTTAAAAAGTAGTTGTCGTGTATGAGAAATCTGATTGGGTCAGTTTGTGAATGTTACACAAGAAGCTTGGACAAAACGCTCAACATGACGTTACCGTAAAGATCCCTCTGCCATAAACTATGAGAGTTTAATTTGAAAAAAAAAATTATGATTTAATTAGATTTTTTTTTTTTTATGCAAATATTTAATTTCCTAAATGCTTCATATTTCACATGAAGGTATATAAATCAAGTGAATAATATTAATTATGACCTAAAAAACTATTGAAAAACTGAAGAAATACGATAGTTTTAAACTAATTTATAGCTGGATTGGCCAAATTTCAATTCACTTTGACTTTTTTAAACTCTCTGGGTTAATATTATGGAAGTTACGGTGAGCAGCATTACTGCATTTCAGGTCGAAGATCTCTGAAATGAACTGGGATTAGTGTATCATTCAAAATCTCATGAGTCACGATCTCTTTAAAATATCGTATTAAATCTCTTTTGGTGTTTGTCTTACTGAATTAAGAAAGAGCTTTCTCAAACACCTAACCAGATCCACTGGTTATGTTTACAGATGTGCAAGTTCTCCTTCCACATACTACTTCAACACTTCATACATGCAGGGAAAACATCAAGCTTTTATATCAGATTGCTTTTATATTTTTTTTCTCAGTTGAGCCTAAGCTGACTACAACCTACAAAGGAGGAGAAGGCATGAGTGGTTTCTAAACATAAAGGTGCAATGACAAATTGTTTCCAGTAACAATGGTTTTTAAAAATGCTCCTGAGTCAGTGCAGAGAGGTGTTTGCAGATTTAAAAGTGGAACTCTCTAACTGCTCAAAAGGTTCAACTTTTCAAGTGTTTATTAAGAATGTACACTGACGTAAAAAATCTCACTTAAATTCAAGTCTGTTCTACTTAAATAGCACTGCATTACAAACGTCAGCGAGGTCCAGGACAAACTAAAGTATTTTTTCCAAGTCGAGGAAGTCAGTTTTCTAACCAAGTTACAAACATTCTCATGACATGTCTTCTGAAATATGAATATCTCAGCGTTGTTCTGTATCTCCAGTGATTAAATGCTCGTTGTGTCCATGTAATGCTCAGTATTTTGACTGAATGCCTGTCAAAATGTGTCAAAGCATCACTTAAATAAATAAGTTACTCAGAATTGGAACTAAGGAAAAATGTAATCATTAGATGAACAATTATTGATGTTCTTTTAGATGACCAAAAATATTACCACTAGTGGCCAATAATAATAATAATAATAATAATAATAATAATAATAATAATAATAATAATCCCATAGAAAGCAATGAGGATGAGAACAGCGAACTGAAAAGCCTTGATCGACACATAAACCAGACGATAAGAAGCATCGGGATTACACTGATTGGAGTCGATCAGGGTTGATAAAATCACCAGTGAATCTATAAACCAATAATCCAAACATTGTCTGATGATGAGCCGCAAACAGCCTACTGCAGAATTCAATTATAGTAAATCTAGCCCATTACATGTGGGGTCATTTATTATTTAATGTTATGCCATGACCAGCCGCCACCCCCACATCTCCAGGATGGCGTCTCCGCTCCTGCCACCTAAACTCGCCCCGTCAGAGCTGTCACCTCCTGGGCCTTTATTGCTCCAGTCCTCTCACCTCGCTCTCCAACGCATTCGCTGCCCCGAATGGTCTAACGTGTGCGAGATGTGTTAAAAATATATCACAACTTTAACGTGTATTCAAGAAACAATGGCGTACCTTTAAAAACCCATAATAGCCCTACTGCATTAATTAAGTTATGCATGTTGATGTTAACATTGTCGTGGTTGATCTCCTCGAGAACAACCCGAGAAAAGGCTAAAAACTGGTTTAAAAAAAAAAAAATTGACCGCCACTTAATTTGTCTGTTGATAGTTTCGATGTTTCTGAGCCACTCAGCACTCATGCAGACAGATTTCCAGTCGGGAAAAAAACAAAAGCAAACAAAAAAGAAACAAAACAACTATTGTCTGCTTGTCATTATTGACTAATTGAAACTTTTAAACGTTCTTGGTTAAGCGCAAATCACCGATGGCTCTTGGTTTCAGCCTTCCGTGAAAATGAATGTGGGTGATATGTAATTAGAAAGGATTATCTTCGCCCTCGGCCGGCCCAGCCGCCTCCCCCATTGTCCAGCGCGATGAGTGGATTGTTGTTTTAATGGATTTTGAGTGTTTTAGAAGAGATTTAATGGGATAAGTGTGACGTTAATCACTGGCATTAAGTAAAAGTTTGTGGAATGGCACAAACTGTCGGGATGAGCGCTGAAGAGGAGAATGATCGTGCGTAATTAAGACAATTAGACGTAGGACTAAGTGGATTATCTATTCATATTGATAATGCTAATTTGTTATTGGTACATTTTATTTTGTTTAAAAAAAATGAAAGAAAGAAAGAAAGAAAAGGTCGAATTAAATCGCGTCCAGTAAAATAACCACACTGGAGCATTTTAACGTTTAAAACAAATGTTTACGCTCCTGTAAATTCCAGACTTTTTTCACACCGAGTTGTTTCCTAGGGGAACATCTATTATCACCACCATGTCAATTTCGCCAAAGTGTCAGGCGGTATTTACATGACTACATGGCGTCCAGTCTGAAAAGCTTTACGGCCGTGTCCGCCCATGGGACACCGGTCCCATTTCCCAAACATTTCATGAACACAGCAAGCCTCGGTACTGTCCCTCAGTAATATGAACAGATATAATTATTATAGGCAGTTTCTTTTTCTTTTTTTTTTCTTTTTTTTAAGGGAGGTAGGGGGGATGATGCTCAACATGGTACGTTTTTTATTCATTTATTTATTTAATGTTATGCTATGTTATACTAGAATTCTGCAGGGCCCTGAAATGACATTGTCATGCTTGCATTCATAGTTGTATTTAGCGATTCATGAGAACTTGTGCTCTGATTTAATTACATCCATACGCTTGCATTCGTGGGAAAAGCATATAAGGATCGGAGCCTGGGAGCGACAGGTGAATGAGGGGCTGTTTAACAGTCTGCGCAACTTCTTTGAAGTGCCGCTCATGCGCCGACCGGCTCCTGTTTGCCAATGGGACGCGGCAATTCAGCTCGTCATTGACGCATTTTCACAGCGAGACGTTACCTGCGGGACAAATCTTTCAATCAGCCGCGTAGGAGCGTATAAGTATAGTCAGAGCAGGGGAGCAGCACCATTCGCTGTCTTATTTCCTCCCGGTACACACATTTGGAACACAAGCCAATGATCTGCCATGGCGCAACTGGATGTCCTCTCAGCCATGGCCTTGTCCACGCTCTGTCTCTGTCAGCTTGCTTCCACTTGGTAAGTCCATTACTTTTGGTGGAGTTCATTTTTAACATTATGTTCTACTGGCTTTTGGAATCTCATGCATAAATGTATGTATTTGTTTTCTCCCCACAGGACAGTGAATAATTTTCTCATGACTGGTCCAAAGGTAATTACACAGCTGACTCTTGTACAAAATACTGTAATTCTGTTTTGGGAATATTTAACTTTTTTTTGTGATTGAAAAAAAAGCATTTCTCTCTCTCTCTCTCTCTCTCTCTCTCTCAAGGCGTTTCTTACCTACGCCAGCAGTGTGCAAATGGGCGCACAGAGAGGAATACGAGAGTGCAAACACCAATTCGCTTGGGAGAAGTGGAACTGTCCAGAAAGCACGCTTAAGCTATCCACACTTAACAGCCTCCGAATTGGTAAGTCTCATAATATCCACCCGCCCTTATAACTAATTAAAATGTATATATATCGGAATGAAATCATCTATATTTGGATTTGGTGGGTGTGCGTTCACACCATCTTGTGCGTAATGGTCACGTACTTTGAGCTCTTACGCATTTATGATACCAAATTACGTATCCAAGTAAAATCTCATAACTGATCTTTGTCCATCACATATTGCAGCCACAAAAGAGACGTCGTTTGTGCACGCCATCAGCGCTGCTGGAGTGATGTACACGCTCACCAAGAACTGTAGTTTGGGGGACTTTGAGAGCTGCGGCTGCGATGACTCAAGGATTGGTCAGACAGGTCCGAAAAATTTAGTAGTATCTATTTATCATCAAACAAAAGTAATTAAAAAAAATGCACTCGACATGGTATAATAATCTGTTTGTTTATGTTTGTGGTATTAGGAGGCAGAGGATGGATTTGGGGAGGTTGCAGTGACAACATAGCGTTCGGAGAAAAGATCTCCCGACAGTTTGTGGATGCCCTGGAAGATGGGCATGATGCACGCGCAGCAGTCAACCTCCATAACAACGAGGCGGGAAGACTGGTAAGATTTGCTGAGATAGTTTGGAATTTGGGCTTTGGCACAAACAAAAACTCAACATTGTGCGTAATCCACGCCACTACTCGGTTTCTGTTGACAGGCGGTCAAAGCAACCATGAGGAGAGCCTGCAAATGTCATGGGGTGTCTGGAAGTTGCAGCATCCAAACCTGCTGGATGCAGCTGGCCGACTTCAGGGAGGTGGGGAACTACCTGAGGATGAAGCACCGGCACGCGAGGAAGCTGCAGATGGACAAGAAGCCAATGAGAGCGGGCAACAGCGCGGACAGCAGGAGAGCCGTAGCGCACGCCTTCAGGAGCATCTCCAAAGCGGAGCTCGTGTATCTGGAGGACTCCCCAAATTACTGTATCAAGAACCTGAGCCTGGGACTGCAAGGCACAGAGGGGCGGGAGTGCCTGAAGGGCGTCAGGAACGCGTCCCCGTGGGAGAGGAGGAGCTGCCGCCGGCTGTGCTACGAATGCGGCCTCGGAGTGGTGAAGAGACGCACTGAGGTGGTCAGCAGCTGCAACTGCAAATTTCACTGGTGCTGCACCGTCAAGTGTGAAAGATGCACGCAGGTTGTCACTAAATATTACTGCGCGGGTAAAGACGACGCAAGAAAACAGCACAATAAAACCAAGCGCAAACCCGTGACGCGCCGACAGTGACTGCCATTTACCCATGAACATGCGATTACTTAAGCATTATGGATTTCTCAGCAACTTTTTGCATAATGGATACACTATTTGGACTCGGAACTGAGATATAAGGAGACGCCCGTTATTGCACTTTCTCCATTTTTTGATTGAGATTTATAACATTTTATTAAAAACCAGGCTCTGCAAAGACTCTGCAAAGTCTCCCAAATTCACGTAGAATTTGGGAGCCTGCGTTTGGTTTTTAAGTTTTTGTAAATTATACATTTTTGTATAATAAATATTTTCTGCAACAGGCAAGACTCAGTCACTTCTGTCAGATGTTACATTTTGATTCCACCGTTTGTATATTGGTGTCCTGGTGTCCTGCAGCTTCGGGCAGGAGTGGGTCACCCTTTTGAAGTGCGCATATAGGCGTTTCCTGATCCAGACACCCAATCAGCTTCCCCGGGCCCAGAGGAACAAAAGAAGAAGTCTTCCTTGTGTTCCTTGATGGAATAAAGTGAAATTTTGCGGCACGCGGATCCAAATGTCAAAGATCTCTTATAGGATTGTGCTGCAAATGACAAAATGGCTCATTTAATTTTTTGGATTCTGTTTCTCCATCTAAAAATGGACGTGGGTCACGCCTGGTAAGACACCATAATGTGTGATTCTTATTTGGAAAAGGGATAACGGGGAAAAGGGGAGGCAAAGTAATTTATTTATTTTCTCTCTCAGGGTGGCCAGTAACTTCCTAATGACAGGACCGAAGGTAAACAAAAATGTGCAGCTTTAATTATTTTTATTTCAGGAGCACTTTATGAACAAAACCGTCTCTTTGACAGGCCTACCTCACCTATGCAAAAAGCGTGCAGGTGGGCACGCAGAATGGAATCGAGGAGTGCAAACACCAGTTTGCGTGGGACAGATGGAACTGCCCTGACAGCGAAACCCATCCCAGAGGTCTGAGAAGAGGTAGGGTGTAGTTATTTCCCAGATGCTTTTCAAAATTCTTCAAGATAAAGGATGCAAAAGTGCAACCATGCAGTGCCTGTTCCCATCGTACAATTTCTGGCTCATTTCGACATGCATTTTAAGGAAGAGTTGCTGGTATTGTAACGATGTCTATTTATTTAGCAACCAGAGAAACATCTTTCGTGCATGCCATCAGTGCTGCTGGAGTCATGTACACTCTGACCAGGAACTGCAGCCTGGGAGACCTTGAAAACTGTGGCTGCGATGTCTCCAATAATGGGAAAACTGGTGAGGTCCACGAAATGTGATCTAAAATAGCGGTAAAAATCAGTGCTTTGAATTTTAACTTGATTTCTCTGCATGCAGGTGGCCGGGGTTGGTTATGGGGTGGCTGCAGTGACAACTTGGATTTTGGTGAAAAGATTTCCAAACAGTATGTGGACGCACAGGAGACAGGCCAGGACTCAAGAGCCGCAGTAAATTTGCACAACAACGCGGCAGGACGGCAAGTACGTCCTGCTTAAGCGAATATTTCCAATTTAAGGTAGATGCGCCGATCAACTCTATTTTCCCACAGGCCGTGAAGGCAACGACGAAACGCATCTGCAGGTGCCACGGCATGTCAGAGAGCTGCAGCCTGCAAACGTGCTGGACGCAGTTGTCAGATTTTAGAGAAATCGGTAATTACTTGAAGATCAAGTACAGCCAGGCGCAAAAGCTGGACACAGACAAGAGGCGCGTGAGAGCCGGAAACAGCGCCGACAGCCGGGGAGCCATCGTGGACGCGTTTGGCGGTGTGGCCCAGACGGAGCTCATCTACCTGGAAGACTCGCCCGACTACTGTAGGAGGAACGCCAGTGTGGGGCTGCACGGCACGGAGGGGAGGGAGTGTCTGCAACACGGAGCCGGGCTCACCCAGTGGGAGCGCCGGAGCTGCCGCCGGCTGTGCCACGAATGCGGCCTGAGAGTGGAGGAGAGGCGCACGGAGGTGGTGAGCAGCTGCAACTGCAAGTTCCACTGGTGCTGCAAGGTGAACTGCGAGGACTGCTCTCAGGTCATAGTCAAGCATGTGTGTGCAAAGAGGGAAGCCGGGGACGGCTATGCTGTCTGGCGGAGATACCGTGGACCCAAATGAAAAATATGAGTTTGTAAATATTTGTATTATTTTTGTCTTTATGGCTGCACTTTCTATTAATCATCAATGTCAGTGTTTCCTTTGCGCATATATTTATGTCTTTCCTCTTTCTTTAATAAAAAAATCTCTTAAAAAGTCCAGTTGCTTTCATAAATAAATACGTCGCTTAATACATTCCCTCGCTACTGCGTCGAACTAACGCATTACAATAAGAATGGACTGAATCCACTTAAGGAGAGGATTACACAGATCAACACGCAGCAGATCAACACCTAGCCAAGGTGTTGATCCAGCGCTGATCCACTGTCACTCTGATGTCAATGTGTATTGATTACATTCAAAGACAAATTAGGGAATGCTTTCCAGCAAGAGGTAGAAGGAATCTGGCCTTATAATCCCTGTCAGAACTGGCTGCTTTGAGGGATATCCCACAGGCAACACCGAATGTAGTCTGTCACATACATGGTGGGTTAAACAAAATGTTTTAACACAGGCTGCATTAGTTGGTGTTCCTTTATTGCATTGTAGATCGCTTCAACTAAGTAACACTTGCTTTCTAATAATAAAAAAAAGAATTTCAAATATTTCTAATGTTTTAATTTGAAGATAATTAGGTCTGAGGGGGTTGTTTTCTCTGCCCACAGGCCTGAATGAGTCTTTCATTTGTTTCCTCTTCTTGACCCCCTGGAACTCTAAAAATCTTCATCTCAGCAGGGTGTGTCATAAATCTGCCAGGTTCTTATACAAAGGAGAGATGGCAAGGATATTGCAGTCTTCAGGGCATTAGAGGGCTGTGGAAGTTTACCAGAAATTAGGCTGGTTAAAGGGCTTCTATACTCTTTACAGGCTAAAATCTAAATAGACTGTAGGTACAGATGGGAGGTTTCAATGTTAATAAAGTAATACAAAATAAGAAAGCAAAGAAACTGTTTTCATTTAATCAAAATGTGCTCAAACAGCCTTGTCACAATCTGTATCTTAATCAACATCAAACTCTTGGATGTGCCATATATTTTCCATGCTGCCCTGTTGAGTAATAAAGAAGATCCAAATCAGTTCTGCTAAACCCAGCACTCCACTGAGTATTTTATGGCTCTGACAAAAAACAAAAAAAAAAAAAGATTCCAATGAATCTTTTTATTTTCACAAAAAGTTTAATTTCTGCAGAGTTGACCAATGACTCGCCATTGCAAGGCCACTTCTCAAGCAATTTGGATTTTCTAAATTATTTTCATGAACACTTTACTTTAAGTGGGGCCTTGTTTTACTTTTTATTTTCTGTATTCCCTGCCTCATCCACAGCTCCCAGGTTTTGTGGGGGTGCATGTTTCCTAATCTGGACAAAAGAGGAAAACAGGGAGGGAAGTTGCAGGGGATCTCCCACTGGGACCCCCCTGGGCTACTCATGTATTCATCCAGGCTAGCCTGGGGGTCTGTGACAATCTAAGAGTGATTGATCACCCCTTCTTCCATCTGCCCTCCCCTGTCACCTGGGTGTGAGATACCAGGGGGGCTGATGCAGGGCGGAGTTGCTGCTGCGAGACAACTAAGGTTGAACACAATGTGTTACAATTTAGAAATAAAAGACCTAATTGACTATTTAAACTTGAAGGTTTTGTAAGTCTCTGTGTAAGGCTAAAATGTATTTAGATCTTTACCAGGTCAAAGAATAGATATAAAGCCTGAAACTGACAACATATGTCATATTAAACCCCTTATTTAACACAGGCATGCCTACTGCAAGTTTAAAAGTAAATTTAATGCATGGAAAATGAGTTACATGAATTTGACGCAATGCCATGAAAGAAGGTGAACAATGATCTTAGGAAAAGACATTTATTGTATTTTGCATGTCAAGTTTGCACATGGGTATTCCAGACAACTTGCAGTTAATCCTTCCTTATAAACAAGTATTTGTGAAAAACTAATTAAAAGCACGCTGAACAGGCTTTGAGCACGCTCCTAACACATATACCCTTTTAACAGTTCTGAAGCAGAACAGAACATGCTTGTCCACCCCATGTGAGCAAGCATGTCCAGTTCTGCTTCAGATTGTAACATTTATAGGTTACGCATTCCAGCTCTTCGCATCTACAGACTGAACTTTTGTCCGTTCATCTTTGCAAAATAGTTCAAACTCGGTTAGATTGGACGTAGGGCATCTGCAAACATCAGTGTTCGAACACCGCCACAAATATCCAACTGAATTTAGGTCTAGATCTTATCTGGGTAATCCTAACAACACATAAATCTGCCTTAATCGTCCTTCCATTCCATTGTGGTTCTGGTTGTATATTTAGAGTTGTTGTCTTACTGGGGGGAAAAAAACCTCTAAGTGTTCCCCAAAGACGTCGCCGTATTTAACTTTATTCTTCCTCCTATCAACTGTTTAGCTACCTTGGCCTGTTTGAGACAGCATGATGCTGCCACCACCATGTTGCATTGTGTTAATTTTCCTACAGAGAGCACTTTGTATATAGGCAAAAAAGTTCGAACATGAAGAGCCCTTGCAATGTGCCATACTCTTTCATAGTCCAGGTTATGGACAGAACCGTGCTCTGTGAGATGTTCACATCTTCTGATGTTATAAAACCTTATCCCTGCTTTTAACGTCTCTGCGTTTCCTGACCTTTCTGGTGGCGTTTCTTGGTGTTTGTGATGCTGTTTGTTCACAAATGTTCTCTATAGCACTTCTGAGGCATTTACTTGAACAGCTGGATTTAACCTGAGATGAAATTATAAAGAAGTGCACTCTGTTTACAAATGTAGTTACTTCTGATGGTAACTGGTTACATTGAATGTTTGTGGGTTTCAAAATAAAGGTGACAAAGTAAGGTAAAGGTGATTCATAGAACTACTCAGTGACAGGATGTCATTATACGTCGTAAGGTGTTGTAGGGTTGCATCGACAAAAAAGTAAGACATGGTAAAGATTTCATGAGCATGTTTTCAGACATAGAACCCTAGAATAGAAAGAATGTATGCTACTTTAAGTGGTGCCTTGTTTGCTTCTTAATTACTGTATTATAAAAAGTCATAAATACATTTTATGACTGACTCCATAAAAAGTATTAAAAGATGTATATTTCAATATAAAATGCCTACAGCTGAAAATCGTCCATGTTGAGATATTCTATTTGAGCAAAATAACAGATTTGCAGTAAAGGTTATTACCATTAAAATTAAGCTCAAAAATTTACTTTGCTCTGGTAATATAAAATGACAGGATGCTATTTTTTAATGTCTGAGCAAAGTGTGCAGGAAACGCACTATCCTACACAAAATGTGGGAAAGTGTTTAGTTCTTTCACAGCAAGGAAACATTTGCTCTGTGTTTCCTGTGACCACACAGAGCAAAGTATGTAAGAAACACACTCTGCTCTGTGTAGGAAAAGCATAATCAAAGAGCTTGAACATTCACAATTTATTTAAACCTGACCAGTTCTATACCTGTTTAAGAAATGTGTAGATTAAATGTCTGTTGTTAAAGTGCTTACAGAACTTGCAAACTTATTACAGTGTATACTAGCATGCAAGAGGAAATCAGCAGGCTTTGTGCTTAGAGGCATTACACTTTGCAGTGACTAACTGCTCTAAAGATAGCCCTTTATGACCACTGAAACATTCTTTAATTAGACCAGAGGTAAGAAGAGGATGTCAAAAGTCTCCTTGGCAGAGGAGGTACTTCTAAAGTCTTAGACTTTATGGTTAGGTCTTTTGTAATTTGGAGACAACCCAGCAAGCTTCATTTGTTGTTAATCTGGTATTTAGTAAAGATGAGTTTAACCGACGGTCCCATTAAAGAAGACGTGATGGCGTGGGAGCCAAAAAAGTTAGCAGACTACATGAGACAGGTGAGTTGATTCATGCGAAAGAAAGTTATGCTCCAGTGTTTTACGATAATTTTACAGTCTATTACTTGAAGTAGGTGAAGTGAATTTAGCATATCAGCTAGAATGTCACAGTGTGTTGAATTTTTCAGAGGTTTTAAACACCACAATAAATGATCTCTGCAAAGTTTCAAATAAGCTACATATGATATTGGTGTTTATTTAGAAGCCAAAATGGGTGTTTATGAAAGATACAGCAAATTTTAAAGGCTTGTGGACTATCTCTAGCAGAAATAATCTGCTAGAGATAGTCTTACGTGTTGCAACCTTTTCCTCATTTAGATTGTTCCACCCCAATGATAAATGCTTATTTTGATTCACTACAACTGGCCTGCGACATTTGAGACTCTGTAACTTTCTTAAACATGGGATGGTGTGAACTCAGCAAATAGTAACAGCAAACAGAGAAGACAAGCAACTACATGGGCTTGGGGACATTTTTCTAGCATCAAGTTTAATCCCCTTTTGCCCTTAAAACCACCCTTATTCTTGATGGCGCAGATTGAGGAAGATGTCAGAAACATTCCTTCACAGTTTTTGGTTTGCTTGAAGTCAAATCATCATGACCTGATTAGTTGGCTATACATCCACGTTGTAAATCTGCAAATCCCAAAAAAAGATGGTCATAAAGGGATGGTCTTGGTCACCAACAATATTCAGGTGGGATGTGACAAACAATGCTCAGTGGTTACAACTGCACCCAAAGTATGTCAAGAAACAATTTTCATCTCTATTATACTACCACCATAACCCTAAACTATTGATATAAGGCAGGATGGTTCTGCTACTTGTGACATCTAGAAACTTGACACATCAAACCCAGGAGTGTTTTTCTAAACTGTTATAATCCAATCTTAGTGAGTTTAAGCAAAATGTGTCCTCAGTTTGTTTTTCTTTGGTGTGGTATCTGTCGTGCTCTTCTGCTCCTATAGCGAATGTCCTTCAAGGATTGATGTGCAGCGAGTTATTTGACAAAATGTTACCTTTCTGTCATCTATGTCCAAGGTCATTTAAAGTTACTTTTACCCCCTATTTTGATGCTTGGTTTTAAGTTCAGGAAATCGTCTTTACCAAACTCTAGATGCAAGCAACGAGTTGCTGCTATGTGATTGGCTAATTTTCTGTGTGTTTTAACAACCAACATGTTTTGCAGTTGAATATCTTCTTTTTTCCTTTTACTTTAAAACGATGCATTTGATGTTATTTTGGAAATGACTTTAGCAGTAACGTGGGCAGAAACAGTTGTGCGTTCAGCGAGTCTTCGCTCCATGGCATCAAGACACGGCTGAGCATGACTGGCTTGGCAAATGCTACACCACTGCTTTAATAAAAGTGCTCATACTTCATGATGTTCAATTTGACTGAATGCTGTAATGGTTTCGATTCTTTTATAGGGTGCAACGACAGATCGTACTGTGTCGTTTGTTGTTTTTAACGTTGCATTTATGCGATTCTAAGATATTAAAGACAGTACCTTTCCTGGAAATGATGGCAAACCTGAGAATGCAAAGAGCAGAAGTTGTTTCGTCATTGCATTGAATTGATCCTAATTGCAGTTCATTAACAAAAGAATGCTCCAAACAAGAAAGGCAGCTTTATTTTCAGTCCAAAATGAGCATAGAACTGTATGTTAAAACCTTTACTTCGTGCTTCATAAAACATATGTTTTTGTTTTCTCAGCTCAAGTTATTCGGCTGTGACAATGTAGTGTTGAAGAGGGGCATAACTGGAGCACAATTTCTGGTGAGTTACTTTTCAGCTCTCGCGGTCTTCAACATTCTGAGTATTTATCTTGATGAGTAACAGACTTTCTTATTTCCAAAACATGCAACTCATTTAGCATATGATCCAGCGTGATCTTCAAGTGTTTCCAATCACCTACGTCCCGTGAGTTTGGCATAAATGTTATTTAACTAGAATCAGAGCAGGTCGTAGTGCAACAAGTTTAAACTGTTGATATTATACTGATTGTTTGGCTCCCACGGTTTGCAGAATACTTGCAAAAATTCAAAGAGATGTCAATAAGCAAGAAAAGAGGAAGAGTTTTGGTTCCAAGTAAGTAAAGAGATGTTATTTATGTAATCTGAAATTGAAACTAACCACAAAAAAGGAGAACTCACCTTCATTTAATGTGCAGATCTAAGAAAAGAAATCATCTTACAGAAGGTAAAAACCCATCCCTTAAACTTTGCAAATAAAATTAATCAACCATATTTTTTGCAATTTGATAGCAATCTAATTAATTTTCATTTCTATACAGTGCAAGGTGAAAAAGTCTGGGATGAGCATGTAAGTGAAACAATATGTAGTTCTGTTTTGTTTGTTTTAGTTACAAAAAAAAACAAATATTACATTTAAGCAATAAAATTTTCAGTGACACTTTATTTGACGGAGTGTGCATAAGACCGACATGACACTGTCATGAAGATGAAGGAGTCTTTACAAATGTCTATGACTGTTGTCACGAAGTGTCATTCGGTAAATGACACTTTTAATGTAAAGTTGCTTTAAAAGATGCATTGAAAGTCCATTAAAAGTCCCAACGTTGCATTATTTTGTAAATAATGACACTTTAATGCAAAGTTAGCACTTTTAATGGACTTTCAATGCAACTTTTAAAGCAACTTTGCATTAAATGTGTCATTATTTACCGAATGACACTTCATGACAACATTCATAAAGAGTCCTTCATGTTCATGACACTGTCACGTTTATGACAGTATCATGTCAGTCTTATGCACACCCCGTCATAGAAAGTGTTACCAAATTTCCCATGTGACACAAAGAGGTGTAATATAATTATTATGATCAAACTTTACACGCATATTAGCTAAGTCAGATCTCTTTCCTCTGACTAGGACAGTGAAAGTGACTATGAGGAGTTTAACGAAGAAGCAGCAGATGGAAACTACATTGTTCCTCTTACTGAGCCACTCACAGCAGATAATCTGCATAAAGCCAAAGCAAGAGAAGATCACAGGCTTCATCCAGTCTTTTCACTGCCTGACCCCCAGAGGGTGTCTAAAGTTCACAGTCTTCCCACAGGTAATGAAAAGCTTCCATGAGGAGAAATGTGTCGAAAGCACAGAAACTTTGACTGTGTTTACTTCAGAACCAATTAATGTTTGCTATTCCTCATTTCAGCTCACTCATCTAATTTTCAACGGGCCGCAAATAAGAAGCCAGAAAAACCTCCGGTTCCCCAGAGAGCCTTTACACGCTTAGGTATATACAGTTCATAAAAGGAAGTTTACATGTTGCTAAAGCATTTCTTTAAATTTCACATTACCTATAATTACCCAGCAGAGGGCAGTGTTGCTTTGGATACCGGCACACTTACCAGAAGGCGCCCGCTACCAACAGTCCCGCAGCGACATGTGTCTAACAGGTAAAATAACAATAAAATAAAAACAATAAAATAAAAAAAAAGAATTATTGGGGTTTAAAGTTATTTATCTGTCCTCATCTTTTTTTTCCTCTTCATTTGTTTTTACTTCTTCTTTTTCAGGGCAAATAATATAACTCCCCATGTTCCTGTACCAACATCACACGTTCTGTCAAACCAACCAACAAGAACAACAGGACATGTCAATAAGCAACAAGTACAGGTAAAATGGTAGGGATTTATATTGAAGTTAGTTACACAAAAAAGTGCATTTTCAGAGTCAAAACAGCAGATGGCGATGTTGTACAATACAACAGCAAAAACCTTTTCCGAGTCTGATACAGAACTTAAAAACACTTTTGTTTTAACAAATCAGGTTACTTTTAGTATACATGGTACATATTCTGTCTCTACAACTGTGAAAATATCAAGCAGAAATGTAAAAAATATGTTTGTGTTTTACTGTGGCTTTTCTCTCGCTGTGAATCCAGGGTTTGGATCCCAGCTGGTACAAGGGAAGGATAACTCGAAACCAGGCTGAAGTTTCTCTCTGGGAGGTGAACAAGGTTCGATGCTGCATCATTTTCTCTGTTGATAAAATATTTAGACACACAGAGAGATGCACACATTTCAGCGAGACATTTAAAAAAAAACCCCCAAAAACAGCAATTCTCATGTGTGGTTTCATCTCTCGAAGGATGGAGCATTCTTAGTGAGGGACAGCTCACACGGCTCAACACAACATCCCTACACTCTGATGCTGCTAAATCAAGGCAAGATTTTCAACATTAAGATCCAGAGACAAAATGATTTCTATTTCCTCGGAAATGGCACAAACAACACTAAGGTGAGCTAAAATGCACTGCAAACCTAAAAAAAAAAAAAAAATGCTCTCTTTTATTTAACTGAAAAGTTCACATATTGCGGCACACCTCAGGGAATGTGTGATGCCGACTTGTGCTGCGCTGCGTCATTAGGTCCCCGTCATTTTCAGTGTGTGCTGTTGTGCTTTAGAGCTTCCTCAGGGTGAAGGAGATGATTATCCATCACATGAGCACCCCGCTGCTGCTCAAAGATGCCACAGACCAGTGCTCTGAGGAGCAGCCGCAGTGCTGTCTGCTGCACCCTGCGGGACTCTGACCACGCCAACAGCAGGCTTAACGTGAGTGCTCGCATATGTTTCTGTCTTCCATGCATGCAAATTTTTTGCATACATGTGTGTTGCTTTTCTTAGATGTTTTAATAAGCTCTGAAATAAATGTCACAATATTCAAAATCCCAAAAGGTCATTGTTATGTAATTATCATATTTACTGCTTTAACTCTTTCTCTTAAAAAACAGAAATGAGAACCCTTTATTTGGCTTAGGTGTTGGATATCTTTTCTTTTTTTTTAATTATGCACTTTTTTCCACACAGATTACCTCTGCTCCTCACGCCTCAGGTTAGGCTCAAAGTCTGGTCTGCTGCTGCTGCTTCACCGCTTCTGGGATTTTTTTTTTTTCTTGGAGAAATACCGCTTTGTCAGGGTGGCTAACAGAGATGAGCAGATCGCACTGTTTCAGATGGGTTCGCACTGCAGAGAAACCCAGTATCATTTGTCACTGTAGCCTCGGGTCAATGGCAACTGTTATTGCAGCTAAAGCAATCCACGTAGGGAAAAATGTAATTGTATACACAGTGTATCTTTTTATTCCCTCCTTCAATTACAAACTGCATCAGTCTGTCATGACTCAGATTTGCTGGACTTCATTTGCTCGCTGACATCTTGATGATCGCTTGTTGTTACTTCCTTGTCAGCGTGACTTATAGTGGATGATGCTTTTGTACACAAAAAGATGAGTACAAACAAATGAGCTCGCACAGAAAAAGCAACACATGCTCATATAATCATGTCTAAGAAGGTCTAGGGAATTTCAGATTTGACTTGACACAAAAAAATGTTTTGAAAGTATAGTGTCATGCTAAGCCATTCACTCGCCTTGAACTTTTATTTATGTTTTGTCGCAGTCTAATCACTAGCTAACGAACTTTATGTGATAGACCAACACAAAGTAGCACATCTATATTCTGGTAAATAAAATTTAGCACAGCTAAAATCAGCAGAGTTACACAACTCAAGTGGGAAAATCTGCTAACAGATTTCACAATTGTTTGCCTTGCGATAATCCAAAAAAAAAGTTTTATTTAAGCGTGGGAATAAGAAAGTCGTTGCTGAAAGAAAGATGTAAGACTTAAGAGTTGGACACAAGCCATGCAGAGCACACAACAAAACATGTGAAAGATGCCGTTCTGGTTGGATGAACCTTTTGGCCTATATGCAAAACATTGTGTGTCAAAAACTGCACAGTGCACATTCATTTCCCACTAGGAAACATGGTAGTGGCAGCAAGGATAGGGAAACTGATCCAACTTGATGGAAAGATGGATGGAGCTTAATAAAACAGGCAGTTATGGAAGAAACCATATTAGAGACTGCAAAACAATTTGGTTTACTTTCCAAGAGGACAATGGCTCAAATAATAAAGCCAGAGGGTCCAGATCAAAGCATTTCCATCTGTTAGAACGTCTTAGTTGAGATCCAGACCTGAAACTAGATAAAAAAATATGTGGGAAAGCCTAAAAACTGCTGCTAACAGGTGCTCTCCATCCAATACAAAGAAGAAGAATTAGAAATGTCAGCCTCGGTATGTGCAACGCCGGTAAAAACACTCACTGAAAACTTGCAGCTGTGATTTCAGCAGGATGGAATTCTACAAAGTATTCACCCGGGGAGACTGAATACAAATGCACAGCACTGTTCTTAATCATATAAAAATAAATGCAAAAGTTTTAATGTGATGTAAGGTGACAAAATGTATAAAAGCTCAAGAGTTAGTAGAACTTCTGCAGGGCACTATAATCACAAATTTAGTCTTCCTTCATATGACAAAATAATAACAAGTTTTAGAAAATCCAAAACAATTATTTGTCATAAAGAGACAAAACCACACACACTATCACAACGAAGTCCAAGTCCAAGCATCCAGCAAATTTAGTTAGAAAATCCCACTTTGAGTCTGAAAGGAGCAGATGGCTATAAGTGAGCGAGATAAAAAAGAGCATGCTGCTCTGACTGCCAACTTAACCACAACCATCGCCTGAGGCAGATTTTAAGTTGCAACGACGTCAGAGCGACTGACAAGGAAGCCATCTGCGTGAAAATCCTTCAGTTACCCCTATCTACACATCAGCAACTCATGATCTGACAGACAGCGCTGTCAAATTAATGCCAATTTGGACTGCTGACATCTGAATCTATAGGAAAATATAAAAACTGCTGTAATATTCCAAGTGTATCACGTCTCAGAAATGGAAAAGCAGATGTCTTTAGACTTTTTGTGGGAAATGTAAACTGAGGGGATAAAAAGTTAAAACATACATGCCAATTGATCCATGTTGTTGGACAGCGAGTCTAAGCCTCTCAGGATGTTTTCCAGAGCAGTGCCGATAGGGGTAGTAACTTGTTCTTCTTCTTTCTCTGCGTTTTCCATCTGAAAAATGCTACAAGAGAACATTTGATGCAAACTATGTGCACACACCAGTCTGGCATAAGAGAATAACCACTGTCAATGTTAAAAGTAATGTTACTGTGCTGTGATTGTTGTATATAAAAATAAAAATTTAATTCAAGTCAGTGATTAAAAAATGACACATCACCTTGTTAAATATATTAGCTTCTTTATTTAAAGTATTCATCCAAACAGAATAGAACAGTTTAAAACTTGAGAAACTCATGTAAATAAGTCATAGCTACTCCACTTTGACATGGGAGCAATAAATCAGAGTGTAATTTAATAGACTTAATCTACAGTTTGACTTTGTGATGAGTCAGCTTTCTCAGCACCAGCTTCCATCTGCGGCTGCGGTACAGCCTCCCCAAAGACAGCCGCCCTGCATCTGCTGTACGCCTCCTGCAGCTCCCGCATACACGCTTCCCCCTCGAAACCGGTCCGCAGCGTCACCATGTCATAAGCCATCCAGGTCAGCTGCACTGCGGGTGGACATAGATGTATAAACACACGCTGTTAAATTAATGGAACTTTTTTTTTCTCCCCCATTATGGCGCAATTAGCTGTAACAATATGAGTGGCTCGCAATGCGATTAAATATAACGGCTACACACCTGATATGTCCTCAACATCCTCAATCACTCTCTCCAACTCCTTATTCAGTTTATACATGTCGGTGTTGCTCCGTGAAGGCACCGTAGGACATGATGAATCCTCCATCTATATTATGTACGGGTAGCACTGATTTAAAGACATGGCTTATGTCGTTTCTTTTAAATAAACCACACAAAGACGTCACAGCAAAGTTATAGTCATTAATGTCATTAATGAGTTGTGCTTTTTATATTGCGCTCCTAGAGAAAACCGTTAAGACTGTTGGGTTAGCAAGACCTTTTATGTTAGCACGGCAGCAGCTGCAGGTAAAACGGGGTAATTTAACGTCATGACAAAACACGATAATTACTTACTGAAGCTTATTTTTGGAGTTGTTCCATTACTTAAATTTTAATACTGTTTATTAGTTTAACCAGAGTTTAAAACTCACCGTCGAAAACCGGTTCGGAGCTCAAAAAGAAAGTTCTCGGCTAATTTATAACGTGCGCGCGAACTTCCAGCTTCTTTTTTTTTTTTGTCTGCCTATCACATTGCCTGCCTTAAAAAGCAAGCTATTAAATGCTAAAATATGTTGATAAAACGTCAATTAAAGTCCCGCTTTAGAAATTCTGAAATTTGTATTTTCACATTAATTCATGTATAAAGCAAGTGTTTGTTACTTCTTACCTCTTGGGAAAAGGAAAATCACATTACAAACATAATAAACAATTTACTTTTTCATGCTTTTCTCATTTTGATGAAAAATTGAGTTGGGGTCCCACACAAAATTTGATTTAGGGAGCTTCCAACTAGCACAAAGCCTTCAGCTTAACTGATAGCTGCCTTCCCTGTTTCTTTTTTTATTTTGCATTATATGTCTATGTTAACCATGAGACTGTGCATGTTTTGTAAATCTGATCATTTAGATTGTGCTGAGAAAAAAATCATAAACATAAAAGTACAAAAACATGGGAATATATTTGTATGGAAAAAAACAATAAAAAAACAGAAGTTTTATTCTAAACACTTTTTAATTTTTTTAAATAAACTGATGTTTTCAGCTTGTACATTTCTAAGTGTTTTGTAGCCAATTGTGCACACAAAAGAAAAAAATGAAATCTGAAATGAGTTTATGCCATGCCATCAAATTGAGTGGAAAATTATTTAAGTGAGAGTGAACAAAACCCCCTCAGGGAACTGAATTAGCTGACAACAGAAAAAAAAGAAGAGAGAAACCCATAGGCTTCTCACCTTAGAAAAAGCACCAATCAAGATACACTGGGGCGGGCCAAATGAGAAGATATATACTTGTGACAGGTGACACCTTGACATAGAGCAAGGACAAGCAGACAAGGAAGGATTGGAGAAGAACAGTCCTCAACTTTAAAACTAAGAAAAACCTATTTTGATGACCAGTCAATATTTCACTGAGTACTGAAAAAGAAAGACTTTCAGGAACTGGCACAACTGTCAGTAATTTTAGCCGAAGAGGAAGGACAACAACAAACAGACAGATCAGAAGAGGGTAAGAGGTGGAAAGAAACTTGATGATGTCTTCATTTGAGACCCAGAACCAGTCACCTCCTCGTTGTGGTCCACAGTTTCCAAGTTTAGGCCAGGAACCGCCAGAGCTCAGCATGTACGGTGAATGCTACTACCCTCCTCCGTCCCTGCCGAGTCCTCAGCGGACAGCTCCTTCTTCCTATGAACTGAGCGACTACACCACCTCATCTCCAAACCCGTACCTTTGGTTCAACAGCTCCGGGATCAACTCCTCTTCGTACCTGTCCAGCAATGGTCCACCCGGGAATCCAGGCCCACCGTTTGTACCTCAGCACTACGGCATGCAAAGACCCTACCTGGGACCAGCTGGACCTGGCGGTCCAGGGGGGGAACTAAGCTGGTTCTCACTTCCCTCACAAGAAGATCTGATGAAGCTGGTCAGGCCACCTTATTCCTACTCTGCTCTGATTGCAATGGCTATCCATGGAGCACCAGACAAGAGACTGACACTGAGTCAGATTTACCAATATGTTGCTGATAACTTTCCTTTTTATAACAAGAGTAAAGCTGGCTGGCAGAATTCCATCAGACACAACCTGTCACTCAATGACTGCTTCAAAAAAGTGCCAAGAGACGAAGACGATCCAGGTAACACACTCAGATCAAATTGTGTCTTTATCGTTGTACTCGGATAGTTTTTGACTGAGTCATGCATTTTGTTGTTTGATCTTAAATTTAAACTGCATCTTGTCCAATAGGTAAAGGCAACTACTGGACACTTGACCCGAACTGTGAGAAGATGTTTGACAATGGAAACTTTCGCCGTAAAAGGAAGAGAAAGTCTGACTCCCTCAACAGTGGTGACGGCGCTTCAGGGGCTCCAGAGTCAGGAGACAGTGAACGGGGAAGCCCCAAACACCCTGCCCTTGCCATGTCCCCGACACCGGACAGAATCCCCTCCCCTTCACTGTCGGGTCCCACGCCGTGTCTGAGTAGCTTCTTGTCCGAAATGTCTACAGTTTCTACTGGAGCAGCAAACGAGGTTGGGGGAGATGGGTTGGCCAGGCCGCTGCAGATTAACCTCCCCCTAGATGGACCGCACAGACCCACCCAGCCAGGAAACTTTAGCAACTATTCCCCCAACTCAGGTGTCTCAGAGTGGGTACCACAGGTACCAGCTCCCTCTGTGCTCACATCCTCACCGTCCCACTCTTCTTTAGGTTACTCTAGCCCCATTCTGAGCCAGTACACTGGGTCCAGTGGGCATTTCTATCCTTCTCTGAGCTCCACTGGAATCATTTATCATCGAGACGGCACAGAGGTTTAAGGAGACGTAAGGGGTGGGAATGATGTCTTAGGAAAAACTGTTAGAAGGATCTTTCAAATGTCTGGTATTCGTTTTGGCAAAACATAGTGTCTTTTTGCTGACATAGACAGGTGAAAGTGCTATAACACATGAGCGTACTAAACGGTGCTCGATTCCCACAAAAAAAGCTGATTCAGGTGTAGTGGCCTTACATTGTCCAACTGTAAAAAAAGGGGCTTGCCTTGCTATCAGATCCTGTCAGCTTTTATTTCAGATATATCTCTGCGAGAGCTGCGTAAACTTTAGCTGACGAAGCTCTAATCTGCTGACACCATGCCGTTCAGCGCTGACAGACAGCTTATTAAGAGGGGTAGTTGAATTACAGTGATGTCAAGATTGTGTTGTTCCTGTGCAAAAATAATAAACAAGTAGTAGTGAGACTGTCATTGTTTTTAGTACTGCAACAATTGGATTCATTTACAGTCTGGGAGTGTAATATAATGGTGGTAGTTGTACTGTGTAAATATGTTCACTTGTTCAAGTTTGTTACACCTAATTGTTGGTTTGTTTGTAAAAGTTTTGTTAAACAGAAGGAGTTAATAAGGTGTGGCTTCATGCTGTATATTGTGTTTTTACCATTAATAAAATCTTTTTGATATACATCTTTCTTCTCATAATTTTTTAAAATAGGCCGTACCGGGATTAAGCATTTATGAAGTAATAAATATATCTATTTATCTATTAATCTATCATCTAACATCAGACCCATACATCTATTTAGACATCTACAAAAAGGCTATAAAAAGAGAAAGTGAGACCATAAACACTGACAAAACAACAAAAAAACTGCCCCGTCAGTGAAAGCAATGACCAGTAGTGTGGAACCAACTTGTCAGTGTAACCTGATCTTTGTTGATGGATAGTTAACTGATTCTCCTAAACGGTGAAAAGCTACATTCCCATGCTTTTTTCCCTCCTCAGCACGACACAGTAAAATCTGTGGGTGTCCCACACACAGATACTGCTGACTGAATGAAAACTTTGAAATGGAGATAAGCAGTAAAACCGATGTTTGAAATTAAGGAGATTAAACAAAATACATAAAGAAAAGAAAAATAGCAAATGTGTTAATAAAATGATCTTATCTAAGTTTTATACATATACAATAGTAAATTTTATTACTGTATATACACAATATATAGAACATTCTGAATAAGATCATTATGACCATTTGCCCTCCTGTCCTCTGTGTGTACATGTCAGTGACAAGGACAGACAACTTATTTACCAGGTGTTTTAACACTGATTTAAACCGCAAAGTTCAGACACCAACTTTAAATTTTCCTGTATTATGCAATACCCTCTTTATTATCTTGATATACTTCAATTTTGTTTATTTATGTTGTTTCCAGGCACTTTGCAAAAAATAAAAATAAAAAATCCAATTTATATACAGGAATATGCTGTCAATTAAATCCAACGACATAGGCAGCTATATAGTCAGTTACATCCATTACATTTCATCCTGTCTTTTGAACAATATTGCCAAGTTCAGTTTATTATTCAAAGTGGTAAAAAAAAGTTTTCTAAACTCAGCCAAGTGCAAAAATCCCCTGACCTTGCAGCAAACCATCTAAAAGTGAAGAAAACAGCAACAGATGACAGTCAATTGCATTGAGTCATTAATGGTACAGCAATGCTGAGCTTTCATAGGCCAGATCTACACAGGTATGGAAAAAAATGGCCTCAACTTTCTATTCTATTCTATTCTATTCTATTGTTCCCTGAATCTTTGAGTGCATAAAAAATAATTGGAAAATAATTTATTGAAAACAGTCATACACTGTAATTTGTTTTCTACCTTAACATGTGGTTAACAGCGGCTGGCTGCTGCTTTCTCACATCATTCTGATGGAAGCAGCAAGGAGGTACTTAGTTTTCTCTCATAGTTTTACTATTTTCACTTCAGATTTGTTTGATAAATAAGGACAGCGTGGAATCTGTTTCATATGCTAATATGTCAAACCCAAGGCTTGAAAGACAGTGTTCTTTCTTACCATGACTGCATTTGTCTGTGATAAACGTAATTGTAAAGAATTATAAGAAGAAAGGCAGAGTGCCTTCATTATTAATTAGGCCTATTTATGAATTCTGAAAACTTTGACTAAGCCTCCAATCTGAGTGACATCCTACGGCTCCTTTATAGTCTTCAGAATCATACAATATAATTCATCCAAATAAAATATCTAAAAAAAAAAAAAAACTTAATTATGATGTTTAAAATTAAGTCCTGAATAGCACCGTCTGTCACCTCCAGCTGTAATAGCAATTACACTGAGCTGAAGATGAGGAAAAAATAAAATCAGATAATCTTATCTGGTTTTATTTTGGTCAGAGACTCGTCTCTATGTGTGCTGCATAAATAAGAAGAAAAGTCCTTTTACTGATGTCTCCCTTAGGCCTTTATTTACCCTGAAACACAGGCAGCAAGACCGACATTTACATTAAACACAAGAAAGGAAGAGACAACGAAAGAAAGACAGAGCAGAAGAAGGAAAGAAAGATAGAGAGAAGGAAAAAAGAAGAGAAGAAAGAAAGAAAAAAGAGAAAAAAATAGTCTTTCAGGTGAATCAAGTGGAATTTACCATCTTGGCACTAATGGAAAATGTCTCAGGGGAAGGAGGTCAGCCTGTTAAAATTTGCATAACTGATTTCAAAACAATAACAAGAAAAGGAGACAAGGTCTCTCTTGCATGGATCACAGATTCCTGCTTTCTCAATGGTGTTGGGTTTTTGCCCATATCAGATTTAACTGTGTGAAATGTCATGAGTCAAACTGTGCCATGAAAAAAAAAGAAAACAACAAGAAAACCATCTAAAATCAATCAATTTCTCGACAACACCCACATTTCAAGCAAAAACAGAAGTTGCCTTCAAACAGATAATAAAATCCGTATGAAATTTGAAAACATGAATTCATGTAGCTCAGTCTGATGAGTCAAGCCGTTTTTTACTGGATGTACCACTAATAAAAGTGTGGGACTTAAAACAAAAAGCTTGTACCAGCAGCCTGAGAGCATTTTTTTTTTTTTGGCTTTATCCAAGTTTTAGCAAAATGGAAATATTTGGCATATGATTCTGTATGTTATTTTTCCCTTTGCAACCAGATTTACATTCTGTTAAGAGAAAGGAGGAGAAAGTCTCTTTTTTTCAGCGTTTTTAACTAAATGTTGTCTGTAGGGCCGGTGGGGGTTGTGGTAAGACTTGTCCTGGGTTTGCAGTTGTTTTTACAGAGTAATAACCGAAGATAGGTGGTGTACCCCCCCAGTTACGCCCTAGGGACCAACAGGTATAAAGGCTAATAGATAGTTGGAGGGGTGGGGGTCTTTGTTTAAGGATCATTTTTCTCTCAAGTCGAAACTTATAAGGGAGCCAGTATAGTTGGGCAAGGAAAATAGAAAGTTGCTGTTTTGAGTTGTTTATGTCCAAATGATAGAAATGAGGGATATAAGAAACATCTGAATGTTGAAATCCCGTCATCAAATGTAAGAAACATAAAAAATAAAAATAAAAAATCTTAAAATAAATATGTATTTTATTGGAGTAGTTTTTAAGGAAATATTGAAAGACTAAAAACTTTGAAAACTTGAGTCATACATTTTAGATCCTGCTGAAAGATCTAATGATGCCCCAATGAGTTTGACTGAAAATGTCCTGATATCTCAAGGGGTGACTTTCTTTTCTTTTCTTTTCTTTTCTTTTCTCTTCTTTCCTTTTCTTATATTTTCTTTTCTCCACCTTTATTTGAATGGGGTGGGTTTATGAGGGGTTTTTTTTTCTCAAATTAGATCTGCAAGTTAGCTCTGTAAGGGGGGTTTAGTCAAAAGCTGATATAATGCAGATCTGACCCCTAACAGAATTAGATTTAAATTATTGTTTATTATTATTATTATTATTATTATTTTACCAGTCTCAGTTGAGGGAAGTGAGCGGATCTTCCAATCTCAAACACATGGAGTTCATCGTTAACAAAAACTAAATAAATAAAAAAACCACAAAATAATTACCAGTGGGAACACAGAAAAGCTTGTCAGCAATAAAACAATGTTTTCATTGTGTAAATCCAACGAATTTTTTTTTTCTCTGTGATTAGGGAGAGGGGCAAAAATAATCACTATGGAAAAGAAAAAAATCTGCTCAGAAAAAAACAATCCCTCTCTCTCTCTCTCATATAAATTGTGCATGTCAGACAGTTTTCTAAACTGAACATACACCACCTTCTGTTATGTTTTGTCGTTTCTCCCCATTTCGCGTTCAGACTTGGTGCTGACAAGTACCGATAGGTGCACGGAGAACAACTGGGCTCCCTTCCCTCCCCAGCCATCCACCTATCCAGCGGGATCTCTCTCCTTGTGCCAACTGAAACATTTTAAGAGCTTCAGCCTTGGTGACTTCATTAACAGCAGAAATTCCTCGGAGCCGTCTTATTCAGGCAGTTTAAAACCGATGCAAATTTTCCAACTGCTAATCACACCTTGGAAGAGGATGAAAAGCTGAGAGACGGGCTGATGTCGTAGATGAGGGTTTGTAGACAAACGGTAAAACAGAAGAGACTTGACTCCCCGCAGCCAAAGTCACTTTGATTTTTAATAAAACCCACATGTCGGTTTGCCTCCGAACCTTGGGACTTCCCTTATCGTTTTCCCTGTTGTTCGGTTTGCACCGAATGATCCCACCTCTCCCCCTTTTTTTTGTTTTTTTTTTGACTGAAAAGTACGTTTGACACATTTATGTTTTTACCTCCCGGAATTTTCCCCCCGCTTTCCCTCAGCCGGTGCAGCACTTTCACTTCTTTACAACTGCCATCACCTGTCAGAGTTTACATAGGTTTTACTTAAGTGGCAGAAAATTATAGTGCTTATGGCACAAGTCATAAGATGTGAGTCAGTTGTGGTTAATCCACATGAGGGATGAACCGACCTCTCAGTGTTTGAGGGATACCCTAGCTCATAATCCATCACTCGCGTGTTACTTTAGCTCCTTGCCTAAGGCAGGAAAATGATTGCTAAACACAGTGATACGATTAAATCTATTAAAATCCTCCTCCTCTCCACCTGCTGCTTGGCTCGTGGCAGTCTTCCCCACACCTGTCGAAGTAACGGAACGCACACACGCACTCGCACACACTCGCATTTCTGTACAAGTCTCTGTGTGAGGTGCATGCAACAGTGTGGTGTTTATAATACTAACTCAAGCAAAGAATGATATCCTACAACTGACGTGCATATCAGATTTGTGTGAGACCTGTCCTGATTCTGAATTTGCACAAAAGGATTGCACTTTCTGCCCTCAGTTAGAAGACGTCCACGGTGTCACCTTCAGTAACCGTTTCCTGGTCTGAAGGCCAATATTCTTGGTACCGACGCAACCCAAAACACACCAGGACACGCTTGTACGTATGCCCTCTGTTTCTACTAAAACACTGGAGCCCTATCAAGGCTGTTTAGTAAACGGTAGGGGAGAACGTCAAGCCTCGGAAGACGTGCATCATGCCTGCTCCCCCTCCTCGCCACTGCAAGGCATCACCAGCTCGGTGTTATGTGTAAACACCCACACACACTCCTGACACACGAACGCAGGTGATGAAAGGAGCAAAAGAGGGTTTCTACTGGTTTGGAAGTCACTCAACAACCTTTCAGTTTGCCTCCTCCTGCAGAGGTCAGAGGAAACTTCCAGACTCTGTGCCGTCTCTATGCGAGAAACGTTCAAGTAAGGGATTAGCAAGCACCGAACACCATATCGAACGAATATTTCCTACTAACGGTTCTACACTTCTGATCGTCGTGATACTGCTTGAAATACAAATCTGCACAAGATCTAGAATACTTAGAAGCACAGCGTCCAACGGCATTAAGCCAACAATGAAGTCCCATTTTGGTAGTAGTCCATAAAAATGCAGCAGCTCCTTCTCTGTGGACCTGTGCGGTCTTGTCCCAGTCTGTTGGAGTCCAAAGAATAAGGCAGTATGAGATCTTCCTTTCCTAAACATGGTTTATATACACGATTTGGGAAAAAGAGAAGTTTGAAGACAAACACGGCGCACAGCGAGACACTGTGTATATTTGAATCATTGCTATTTCACCCTAAAATATTTTCCATGTCAACATGCAGTGCACATGGAGTTATGGACAGGGCTTTTCAGCGAGGGAGGGAGAGAACCCGGGGACGAATCAAGTGTATACGAATTACATCTCGCATGTCTTGGAAAATCCGATCTGATAAGTTGCCGTTGCCTCGCTCTGTAACGTAGCTGTACGTGAGGTCATACTGTCCTCTCAGTGACTTAGCTGCTCCTTCCTCCCGAGTTTCGTATCTTTTCCAGGCTTACAATCAAATTTGACTAGCTTATGTTTTTCCACTGAAGAAAGGCACTTAAGAGCATAATGCTGCCACCCCCGTGTTTCAGACTGGTATGTTCATGGTAATGCTCCAAGCTAGTCCGCATAGGATTCTGAATATACGGCAGAACGTTCAGGTTTGGACCACATCGCCTTCGTCCATGTCTTTGGCGTTTGTCCTACATGACTTTTAGCTCATTTTAAACACATCTTATGTCTTCCTTCAAGAATGACATTGTTTTGCCGCTCTTGAAGAAAGATCTGAGTGCATAACAAATAGACGTCACGTTAGCATGTTCTCCTGCCTGTCATCTCAGGCCTCTCAGTTGCTTCTCTGATTAATGTTTCCCTTGGCCAGGTGACAGCTCTGTGGCCTTCACAGAACAGCTGTATTTATCCAGTTTTAATTACAAACAGAAGCACTGGGTTTATTGCTTTAGTTACTTCTGCATTTAATTATTTTCAGGGTGCACTCAAGAAAATGGGGGGTACATTTTTCAAGGTTTCCATTCATTATAAACAATCTAAGAAAACAATGTTCAGTCTTCTTTCCACTTTACAATAATGTGCTTTATTTAGCTCTGACACATAGGACATTAAATTAGCCAAGATGTGGAACAGAACAAAACAAAGGGCGAGGTCAGACTAGACGGCACAAACACACCTAACAAAAATCAGAATCCAGAAGATAAAACTAGTAGACCCGAACTCTGAAAGTCATGCCTAACGTTGATGTGATTGGGTGGAAGGTGTCCCAGCTACCCAAGAAAATATTTGTTCCCAAATTTAATTTTCTTCCAACCCAATTTTCTTGTTTTTTCTTTTGTTAACCAAAAATGTAGTTGAACAATCTACTNTATCTATATATATATTAAGAAAAAGAAAAAGTGTATTATGCAGGTTCTCTGAAACAAAAAGACAAACCTGGTTATGATGCGTAAACAAGCCCAGTTTTTTCTTTTCTTTTACACATTATTCATTGTAAATTGGACAGTGTACCTGATTGTATTCAGTTTGAATGAGACATAAAACTGATTTGTACTAATCTAAAGGATGTCTTCTGAATCCTTAAACTGTGAGAAGATTCACCTTAGCATGCAGTGGTTGGTCTCTACCTGTTCAGTAAGCTGGCACTGCATTAATACGTCCCACTGGGTTCAAAGGAGCTCACTCACATTGATAACCATTAGCCATCCTTAAAAACACATTGCTGTAGCAATGTGCAGTCTGAGTTTAATTTTGATGATGCATTAAACACGTCCAGATAGAAAATGCTTCGGGTAAGTCTTAAAACTCTTATTTTGCCTTCAGTAATGGATTCTGCGTCAGCAGCACTGCCTCAGGTGAAAAACATAAGGAGAGTTTCTACACTCATTAGGTTTGGTACAGCCAAACTAAGAGAAAGTCATTTTTCATAAAAACATCACAGCGGGGTGAAAATCAAAAACTGTAACTCAAATAACCTCTGTGAAGAGGTTGTAGTTTTGTTTTTGCTTTGTTTTGTTTTTTCATTTTTGCATAGATATATTTTTATGTTTTTATCAGTAATATCTACATCATAGAAATTTGGTGATGCACATTTCACAGATTTGTTAAATGTAAACACTGATTAATTCTATTTCTTAATTCAAATCCTTTTTTTTTGTTTGTTTGTTTGTTTTGTTATCTATTTTGGAGACTTCATCTTTAACATCCTCATTGTCACTGCTGTTCTGGCACATATTTAATGAACATACAATGGTGCAGTGCAGGACTCAAGCACAGATCATGAGAAATCAAAAAAAAGTCACAGTAATAATAAATGAGCCTGATTTAACCAACACTTTTTCAGCACTTGGACTCTTACACCACAAAGTTTATTCGAGTAAAGGTCAGTCACAATATCTGTGAATTACCATCGTAAAGCTTTAAATGTGAAAGCATTTAGTCATCGGCGTCGGCCTTCGGGTTTCAGTGATTGACGACACGTCACCTCTTACAATGTGAAACCTCTCTGAGTTGCCCTTGTGTGCCCAGCAGATGTTAACATCTTTCAAACCCTCATAATAATTGTACTGTGATTTACTGCTCAATGACTTCAGAGAAAAAAACAAGGTGTGTGTTAGGGGCTTTCCTAGAGGACCGCATTTCTGATGCAGTTGGAAACATGACATTTAAAATAGTTTCACAGCATTCTAACCCTTTCCTCGCTAAAGTCGCACGCTAAATATGAGTCTGTAAATTTGCAGGGGATCGGCACACATTATTTTTTGCTGATCGACAGTATTTTAGGGGCTCACATGAGAACTGGCAGGTGAAAGTGACAAACATTTTAAAAAGAGACGGCTTTTCGTGAAGTATTTGTGAGGGAACGACTTTCTTTTAAAGTTCAGAACAAAAGCAAAAAATAACCAAAAGAAACCATGAGATTCAAGGAGTCTCCTGCGTGACATCAACGGCTCTTAACTGTTTGAATGACAGGAAAGCAGTTTTGTACAGTTTAGGTGCTGCCAAAAGTGCAAGACAAAAAAAAAAAAAAAAAAAAGTAAACCTCTGTCTCAGACAGAACCAGACAGAGCTTGTTGGGGTGCTGCCAGCAAGGTTAAAAAAAAAAAAAATTCCCAATGAGTATTTGGAACTGTTGTTTCTCAGAACGCATGGTTCATTTATAAGAAGGAAATATTACACCCTCCCAATTCAGTAACCCTGTTTTTAAACAGACAACCCACATGAGGGTGAAGCAGTAAGAACAGGTGT
The DNA here is from genome assembly GCF_000485575.1 of Poecilia formosa. NCBI lineage: Eukaryota > Metazoa > Chordata > Actinopteri > Cyprinodontiformes > Poeciliidae > Poecilia > Poecilia formosa. The sequence goes on along the minus strand of NW_006800854.1, from coordinate 10,955 downwards.
GAAAACAGGCATCTAGTATGGAGAGATGCCCTCTAGTGGTCAGTTTTTTTACACAGGTCTTCATATTAAACACTAAAGAACACAAGTTTGTTTTTTATGTATTTTACTGCAGCACAGAATCCCGTAATACATTTAGTCAGTCAAGCCAAGGCAGCTGTAAAATGATATTATTGCAAGAGGTAATTTAAGACGGAAAATAACCAAACACTTACAATGAAGGCAATAAATATATGAAAAGATGATCAGTGTAAAATTAGGAGTTATATAAAGGAACAGGAACAATATTCAGACATAATTAAAAGAAGGTTTTCCTTGACTGAGGTTGTTTGTCTGTGAATAAATTAAAACAACAAACGAGAAGCAAACCTAAACATTGAAGATGAACAAATTTGGACCTGAGGTAGAAGATTTATAACGAGACGCAAAGGAGAAAGTAAATCTGGAGCAGGAGTTCGTTTAAATTCAACGACAAAACTCATTGAAGTGCTACCAGGGGAAAACACCGGGTAGCATGTAGCTCCTAAATGTTGAATAAATGAATGTACTTACCTAGAAGTGGTGCTAAAGTAGAATACATTTTCTCAGGACACTAATCCAGTAAGGACTCAAAAGAACAATGTGTTGTTTAAACAGCATGTTGACATCTAATAGAAGGGATCCCCAAAGCATAATTAAAATCCCTAAAATCTCCAAAATGTCTGTTACATGAAAACAGGGTGACATATGTTCGTTAATTGTTTTTTGTTTTTTTTATCAGGAATATTTTACAAACTGTGATCAAAAGGAAATCTTCAGTTCGAACCAGTGACAATAAGATGAAGTGAACTTCAATTTATTTTGTGTTCTTAGTAACAGGTTATGGGTATTATGCATATGTGACATGTTGAATTGACTAGTTGCATTTTGGTGCAAATCGCATTCAGGTCCATTCAGATTCCCCTATGTTTTGGTTTTATGTGCTGTAATGCAGGGGTTTTGTTGCTATAGATATTTGATAAAACCTGGTGAATTACTGGTTGAGGAGAGAACAGTGCATGGCACCCAGTAAGATGAACTGGTTGAGTGTGTTCTGCCCACCATTGGCAGAACACAGCATAAAACAGCTATATTACTTTGTTTTCTGGCCAATTATAATCATTTGTGTAACCGGGAGGTTGCTAAAACATGCATGCTAAAACTGAGTCAAAATGAAAATTTTTAACTTAAAAGGTAAACACGCTAAATATAAAGTATGCCCCCTCCCCCCCAAAAAAAGGGAAGTACATTATCAGAAAAAAATAAATAAAAACATATCATTAATATCAGATATATAATCTTGTCAGATATTATCTGAATGCTTTTGGATAACTCTACAGCCATGCAGTCGAAGCAAAACTTTGTCTAATTTTGGTCATAGAAGAGCTAAGTCACAGCAACCAGTGTGTTTTTTACAAGCACATGGTTGAAAATAAAAAAACAAGGTGGATAAATACTTCAAAATGTTTTATATACTTTATAGGTTACCTAACACATATGAGAAGAAAACTGCGTAGTTACTGGAGGTGTGTTGGGAAAACACTGTCTGTGTTCAAACTTCTTCTACAGCCTGTTCTTGGACGCAGGCAGAGTTTATCTACTGCGCCATCTGATGTTTGAAATAAGAACCGCAGCACCTTAACTGTGCCTCTACAAAATGGTCCAAGACAGCTGCTGAGGGAAGGTCTAAGTATGTTTTAGCAGCCACTGCAAGTTACCATGATGGACAAACACTGGCGGGATAAGACGCATCGCAGACCTGAGAGATGCTGATCACCAAGCTCTATTTGATCTAGTTGAAGGAACAAACTTTTTTTTATCAATTTCTTCCGAGAAAACAGAAGCGCAATTTTGTTCCACTGAAGATTCAGTATAGATATATGAAGTTGGAGATATATATATATTTTTTTTTTTTCAATATGTAAACTTTACAATATTTGCATGTTAACAATGAGCCGTGAGTAGTGCAGTAAATATTCATCTTAAGGTTTTGCATTCGGATCCCACGTCTCCTAAAAACAAAAACAGCATAAAAAAAGTAAAGAAGATTCTAATTGCTGCTTAGACCCTTGAATTGTCCTCAGGTTTCTAATTAAAGAACTTTAGAAACGCTGGTTAGACTTCTGAGGACTCCATTAACAACTTTAATTAGCACTTAATAAGAGGCTGCAATTGTCTATGGTCTCCTGGTTCCTGAAAACTTGTATTTTCACCACAGAACAGAGGAACTGTACGACCATGACCCACAAAGCACAGAAGGTGAATAATTAGTATTAAAATCATAAAGTTAGAAAAAGACTTATACTGCTTACAAGAAAGAAACAACAACAGTAACTCTAGTTTTAAAGTCTACTATGTCGTAATTGGCTGTTTAGCTAATATTTCCTTTGAGTACATCTGAGGAAAGTACTGCATTGCCTAATTATTCTTGTTGCACACAGGCGGCACTCGCCTTATGAACCTTTATTTCCCCACTGGGCTTCTGGGCTGGTCTGGAGTAAATCAACTGGTGCATGCAAATTTGCGTGTCTCAGTCCCCGTGGCAAGAGGGGAAGGTGTGCGCGTCCACGTACGTGTGCACGCGAGCGTGAGTGCACGTGTGTGGGCAGAGGAGCCAACTGGACCATGCAGATGAGTTGGATCCCGCTGCTGCCGGGAAAATCCTCCCTGGGACACCTCATGTCAGCGTGGTAGATCTATTTGGACACCGTCTCTTGATGTGCGCTCAGACACACACAGAGAAACTCTACATGAAGGTGAATACATTTCAATACATTTTCCAGAATTACGTTGCTCTTTGCAGCAACCCGGGATATTTCTCATGGACACTTTAAAAAGTGTTTCATCAGAATGGACTTGAGAGTTGAAAATACAAAGAGCTTTATTCGTAGTGGAGGGTAGAGTTTAACTGGTTAGTTACACATAAGAAGCAAAAAGAAATGTGTACAACAGCACCCATTTTTCAGGAGTCGGGCAACAAGGGTGAAAAATAAAAAGTATTTATTCTTGTGAGAAAAATCCATAATCTAGACTTGTTTTTTTTGTTGTTGTTTTTGTAATACAAATAGATCTCATTTGCTTCAAGTCCAAACCCCAAAACCTGTGAAACTACAGCTTGTCTCATGGCTCTTGGCAGCCATAATACAGAAAATTACACCAAGATTTTAGGGGAACGTGAAGTCCTTTGGAGGTCACATCTTTTCGGGCCACATCCATGCAAGATAACACAAAGCCACATCATGCAGTCACAAAAAAAAAGAAACATTTTCACTGAAAAGAAATACGGGCACTACCTACAGTCCTGCCTTTTCTAAATAAAGAATGTCTAAATTGCAAACAAATGGAAAGTCAAGCCCAAGAAGCGTTTAACCAGGCGCCAGGCACCAGTAGAAGCACCTCGAAGCGCAACGGCCCAGCATGCTATCTGACAAGACCGCCGTAGGGAGGTCAAGGGAGTCGGACCCCCTGGTCAGAGCTCCCGCTCAAACACCACCACATCCGGAGCAAAAGCTGGCAATCCAGCTCTCCCTCTAGTTATACATGTGGGTGTACAATTGCAAAGTCTATTAAAATTGGAGCTGGAAGAGGTGTTTCAGAAGCCCCCAGTGGAGGGACCCTCAACGAGAGCAGAGGCTCCCCCCACCTTTCCATGCAGTTCTAGAAAGGTAAAGCTGCTTTGGCTGTGATGTTTTATTTATTTATTTATTTATTTATTTGTGAGGTTGTGTGAACTGAGCTCTCATCAGCATCCCTCCCAGTGAATTTAAAGCTGGAAGCCTTCTACAACAGCCTTAATCACCTTAAAAGTAGGCCTTTAATGGCGGCGCACAACCTTCATTGCGCTCAATTAAGCAGTTTGTAGCGACGAGTACAGCTGCAGAGCAGAAAATGCTGAAACTCAGAAAAAGAGGCTAAAGGGAAACATCAGTGGAAAGGGAGTTTAATGAGAGCAACTCGCTGTTCTAGTTGACTGAGTTAGCTCATTTGCTGGCTCTCATGTAACCCCACAAGATGAAGGCCAGCACCAAATTATTCCTGTTGAGAAGCAAGACAGCATGTCTTTTGTCCAGTTATGAATTTTTATCAATAAAAGAACATTTAGTTCTCACCCACCACGCCTCAAGGGCTCCCCCCCCCCCCCACAAAACAACACAATTCATTTGACAAATGTTCAGATAAATCATTTTATTTTAGTTTGGCCTAAAAGGTTTGCCAGACGTACTCTTTTCTCTTTACGTTAATGTTGCACGTTGAACAACTGACAAGTATGAAGCGGATTGAAGGAGAAATTGTCTCAAAAACTGCAATTGGACAAAAGGTGATGGAAGTGAAATGAATTGCTCATTCTCCCTCCGTGGGAATTCAATAAGCTGCCGCTCGGGTCCAGATGGTAACCGCTTCTGACATTTTACTCATCTGAATTTCAAGTGGAATCACAGGGAAGGCAGGGTTTGCTCCGAAAGGACCGGGGAGGGCTTGATGACGCTGGATGGAAGCGAACATGTGTCAGTAAGACCGATTCCAAGATTGCCACACTGGCGAGATGCTGCACAGCAGGTCTCTAAAGACAGGTAGACCTATGACAGAGTACAGCCTGTTCAAAATGTGGGGAAATCAACGGAGGCGGCATTATAGTGACTGGGAACGGCTGTCATGACGATACTTTATCGCGCAAATTAAAAGTATTTAATATCTTTGTATGTCTGTTTGTGGTTTTCCTGCATTCTGGTGCGGGAACTGACACAAATCCACTAGATCTCCCCCAGAGATCTACCGGGCGACTTGATGGGTTCACACTTCGCTTAGCTGATAAAAACAGATGAGAGCTCTCAGAGTGAGGTGGCAGAGGCCAAAGTGTTTCACTCGAATGGCCGGAGATGAAATGAAAGGTACAACAGATTGCGAGATATAGATGGATTTAAACCGTGCGTGGTTGGCCTTTGCTTCAGTGGACATGTTGTTTTTTCTTGGGAGGGTTTTCAGAGTTTGGCTGGAAAAGCCTCTGGTTGTTTGTTGAAAACGAGGTTTTGCTCTCTCGTTTCTGTGTGCCGAACCTGTTAATTCCCTGTTTAAAATACAAACCAGAAAATTGCTCAATCTTGTGAGAACATCAAGGAAATTTGCTGTTGCTGTTGGGGACTGAAAGGAGAAAGAAGCATGAAGCATGGCTAATTGAAGACGATGGAAGAGAACAATATGCTGCTCATTCTTTTCCAGCCGGAAAGCAAATGAGCATTTTTTTTTTTTTTCCAGAACATCAATAGTCTAATTATGCCTGAAGGTTATCAGTAGATAGACCACCACACTGCACAGGAGTGTTGCTGAAATAAACAGGAAAACGATGGTTTCTAAGCCACGATGGTAAAGATGACAAGAAAAATGACAGAAAAAGTAGAAAACAGGGTGTAGATCAATACATTGTAACAAATTGTAATCGGCAGTCACATGACTGCAACTAAGTGCATTTAGTAGACGTGGTTTAGGCTACTTGCTGGAGTGCAAACAAGCTTTTAGATTGAAGTAGAATAAATATTTTAGAGACCTTATCGTGTGTGTCCGATTGGAATTTTCCACGCCAACATCTCTCAGCTTTGCAGGTTTTGTGATTAAAATGCTTTATTAATGTAACAGGTCAGAAAAAAAAATGAAACCGCTCAACATCAAAGCAACAACAGCTGCTTGTTTCAATCAGCATTTGAGGAATACGTTCTGCGGTCGAGGAAGTGTGTGGGGACACTTTCTTACAACCAATTTAGCATGTTAGCATGTCCACCCCACTATTGTCACAGTGACCTCATCTTCTGATGGCTACTTCCAGCAAGATAACGCGCCGTCGCACGATGCTCATCTCATGTCAAGTTGCTTTCTTCAACATGACAGTGAGTTCACCGGGAGCGTCCACGGTCACCAGATCTCACCTTTGGGTTGTGCTGGAACGACAGAAGAGACAAATCTGCAGCTATTTAGTGATGCAGTCATGTTAGTTTGGACTGGAAATGCTGGGGAATTTCTCTCACACTTTGTTGGATTTGTGCTGCGAAGAAATTAAGCAGCTTGAAGACAAAGCAAGTTTGATTTCAAGACACCGGAGGAATTACTAGATTATGGAAGGTATTAGATTTCCTTTAACCTGCCAAACCCAATCAATTTTCCCATCTCTGCCGAAAAAAATATATTCCCAGTGCATGATGCTGCCGCTACCGTTACTTATAGTGGGGGTGGTGTTGTGATGTGCATGGATAGTTTCTGAAAACTATCTATACATTTCCTTCCAATTCACATAAAATATCCAGTTACATAAAATCCCAATCAAATGCTATGGTACCCACGATTCTTACAAAATATATGAAAGTCTTGCACCGTACTTTGTCCTCAAGCATCGCAATTCAGATTTCTACTTTAGGGTGTTTCTGTGTACAATGAAATTACAGTGGACTTGCACAGCAACAGAAAAGATTGCTTTAAAGACCAGAGCTTCGGACTCCCAGGTGGATGGCTTGTTTGATGACTTAGGGAAAACAGTCAAGTCCCACAGCTGTGTGGGAAGGATAAACTTTGACTTACTCCTATGATAGGAAAGACTTGTAACCCCGGTGGGGTATCTATCCTGCCCATAAAGAAGAGCTCTGAGGTTTTTCCTCCCACTGACAGGTTTAATAACTGCCCCGGTGTGACCTTTTGGCAGAGCAGGATGGAGCTCTGGGGCAGGAGAGAAGGAGTTGTGGGTTTCCATCAAACAAATCACAAGAAAAGAAAATTGTGTTTACAACAAATGGCCACTTTAGTTTACCCATCCCAGAAATAACGTCACATTCACTGGCTGTAATCGTATACGATAATTCAATAATTGCAATGTTACCATTTTGACCCCAACCGTCTCAGAGATTTAACATCTCTGATGTTTACATAAACTTTCAAATATTCAAGATCAATAAAACTGAAGAAGCAGAAGAATAAAGTCATAAAGCCATCTGATTTCACACTAAATAGGTTTTTTTTAAATTTTTTAATCTCAAATCTGGACATAATTACAGTTCCCAAAAGCCTCAAACAATGCCCACCTACACCAAGTCACTAGTTTTATTGCTCTCTGTTGTGATATGACTTGTTGATAATACAGCTTGAAAATTCCTGCAATGGGGTTTTCCCCTAAGTCATGAGCTGCTGTTTTAGTTTCACTTGCTGGGTTTGCAATTAATCCATAATAGAAAGTGTGTTCACACACATACACAAAACCTTTTTTAAAATTTTGAGTTACACACAGCGGTGTATCTGAAAAATAAATAAATCATACAGAGTAGACCAGAGAGTAGAATAGAGTTTCTTCTGAATAGAAAACTGAGAAAATATTACAAAGTTGTTTGCAATAATTATATTAAAAAAAAAAAAACAACAACAACAATCAAGCAAAACTTTCTAACAATTTAAAAAAAAATGGACCATATGAACTTTAATGAATCAACAATGCTTTCGGGGCCGTTTGAGTCAGTTTTCCCTTTTGATTTTCCATTGCGGTTTTATTCCTGTGAGAGTTTCTTTTAGCAAGAACGTTTGCATCCCTGATGCGCCAGCGTCACGGTTAGTTTATCCTAAAGTCAGTTTCTGCTCTGGTCCCAAACAGAACGTTGTGTCACGCTCTATGAGATGGATTTTAATTATACTTGTGTGACTTTATTGTTCTTTGGAGACTCAAAAACGATCCTAACACAAGAAGTCCCACGGCTGACAAACGTCGTCCAAACTTTCGACAGGTAGGTAAAGATGAGGGATGTGTTTAAGATCAGCTTAAGCTTTTTAAGAAAACTGTACACTTGAGAAATACAAGTGTTGATATTATTGAAAAATGAATGTATTTCACTAAATCAATTCACAAAGATTAGCTATAATATAGATTAAGCACAAACTGATGTTTGTTAATTACTTAGAGCCAAAGCACAAAACTGAAGGTAATAATATGACATCACAACAACAAAAGAACAATACAAAAATATGAAAAATATTATAAGTGCCTCATTTTACAGAAGTACATATATCCAATTGCATTACTACTGAAGATAGTTGATACTCTGATATTAACCAGTGTCATAAATGCGCAGTGCCATCTTGTTAACGTCCAAACATAAAATCACCATGGCAACCAAAGCGACTAATGAAATCTCTCAAGAGTTTCAAGTCGAAGCTCTTCCCATCCGACGAGAGACAACAGAAAACACTCCACCTGCCCCACAAGAAGACAGAGCAGAGCGGTCACATGGAGGGACGGCTCAGGAGAGGACACGTCTTTCGCCGTATTAATTCATACGTTCCTTCTAGACATGGCAGCCATCACAGTCAGTTAAGGGAGATGCATTCCTGCCCCTCTCATGGGCATCACTGTGACACTTCCAGTCGTCACATGAAAGCAGCTGCTCTCCTAAGTGGAAGGGCTTTACCTCCACTTAGGAAAAGTGAAGCGATTTAAGAGACTGTGGTTCAGTGGGAAGAGCAGGAGTCTTTAGACCGGAAAGTCGTAGGTTCGACTTCATGTTCCGTTTGTCAGATGTGACTAGAAAACAACGAGGTAAATTCAACCCATTTATCTAAAGCATCAGAAAATTATGGGGTCGATATTTAAAGAAAAGACATACATGAACATGGAATTAATACTACCTCTTATTGTTGGTCTGTGATTAGTGAAGCTGAACCGTCCGCATTGATCGACAATAAACATGGAGACAGAAAAAAAAAAGTGCATCCAAGGCAAAGAAAAGCTGATTTTTGTTTAGCTGACATGAATCCAAAAGATCTAAAATTGCACCAATTTACTGGACCACAGCCATTTATTTCACAATAAAGAGCCCAGAGTTCAAAATCCTAATGAATCGACACATTGCTTAATTGTTCCCGAATGTGCATTTTTAATGAATAAAGTCATAAATAATTGATCAAACGCATAGTTAATTCAGTGGTTTATAAAATCAGAACTGTTCATTTTACCCAGAGCAAACATAATCTGTTCCTGGACCTGTGCTGCATTGCTCCATGGATTTATTTTGTCTGCCACTGATTGTTCATCACAGAGTCACAGAGCAGGGGGGCTACCTTTGATTTGTTTCGGATCATTTCTTTGATCCACTTCTTGCAGAAAAACACGAGCTCGCCGCTTTTATTGTAGGAAAATAAAAGGAGGTGTGGATTGTTTGGACCAGACGGAGGTAAAAGATGAATACTAGTGTATTAAACGTCAAATTAATCAAACACACACACACACACACACACACACACACACACACACGTGCCATTATTTAGTTTATTTTCAAATTATGTTTCACGCTACATGTTCTTATACTAATGTCTCCCGGTTCAATTGGATTCACAAAACAGAAGAGGACGGACAAATTGCAAAAAATAAAAAAATAAAAAAATTGCAGCAACTATAATCATGGTCATTGTGCAACAAACCAACAGTTTATGTCTGAAATACGTTATTTAGTTTTGGTGCAAAAAAAATGAAACTGCAGAATATCAAAATATGCATTAATACCATTGTCAAAAAAAAGGCAATAAAATCTGAATTAACATTTGCCACAAGCTGCTCCTGTTGGATTAAACCACATTTAAATTTTGCAAAATAAGTTGCTAGAATAAAACACAACGCAAAAGATTTTTAACACTTATGGTTTATTTTGATATAGTTTCAGCGCATAATGTGAAACTGGTATTCTGCACAAACGCCTAAAAAAAGCACCAAACAATTAATGAAGACAAAAGGATAACAGTTAAAAACAATATTTTTTGTTTTCAAAAATAAAACTGCCCAAAAAGACGATAACGGGACCTTAGGAAGGACAGAGAGCCTTGCCAAAGTAGATAAAATATACGGACAACGATTGTAATCACACAGCCAGACATATGCAGCAGACATATTTGGCTGTTTGTTTAGTCTGAGCGATCCAGTCTGAGTCCAAAACTAAATGAACCTGAGAAGCCCCCTTCCCCCTCCCCAAAACAAACAAAAGCAACCCTCAAATGCATAAACATCCAACAGAAGATTGACGTTTGGTAACAGGCAAAAATCAAACTGAACCCACAAACAATAAAACATGTAAATCGATCCGGCCAAGAACGAACTCGGAGGAACCGTCGGGCAGGGAAACAGCTGTAAACAGCAATTTCAAACAAATGAGACAAATGAAATGGAATGAATGCAAACCCGGCAGCAGACAGACGCAGGTAGAGATTGAAATGCAGATAGTCCCCCCATGAACGCTGACTGAATCTCTTTGTTATTCTGACATCATCACCGAGGCTATAATTGTGCACCAGACCCATAACTCACGCGTGAAACATTCATTTTTTTAATCCCCTTCAGGTGCTTCACAAACGTCTCCATCTGTTGCTTCTTCGTCCTCCAGAAGCCACGTCGTGAACTCTGGAGAATGCAAATAAGACTTTGTTCGCTGCACTGTGCTTTGTCATCCGGTGTAAAGACAAAAAATATGAGAAGACAGCTTTGCAATGCAAATTTTGTAAAGGACAGATAAAAGAACAAGCACAGGTCTTGTTGGTATCCATGCATCAGCTCAGACAGAAACAGCAGGAGAGCGGTAGGTGCAAGCACCCGCGGTCGGATCACATTATCCATGAAGTAACTACAAAAAACCAAGTAGTTGGGATTCTTTGCATATGCCGCACCTTCTGCTTGTTACATCCCAAAAAGGTCAGGCTGTTATTACAGATGATGCTAAGCTATGGGAGGGCAAGGGATTCATAAAGATTCATGAATATCAGGTGTGCTGGAGATGAATTACCCCCTACGTATGGAATAAATCCCAATCATCAACATTAAGAGTTTCAGAAAGTGTGCGATCTTCTTCGGAAATATCCGGGCAACGACACACAGTAAATGTGAACTCGGCTGGAGAAAAGCAGACGTGTTACAGGAGGAAAAAAAAAGAAAA
>NW_006800853.1:65242-70750 GCF_000485575.1 Poecilia formosa | reverse complement strand
ATTTGTTTTCTGGACTCTTCAGAACCGGGTCAGGTTTTGTAACAGAACATCTGGATCAGTGAGTTACTGGATCTTTATTTCATAGTTTAGAGAAGAAATAAAAATGTTTTAAAAATCTCTTTAAAAATCTTTAAAATGTTAATTTTAGTATTTTATAACTAACTTTCATGTGGCACCAGATTTTCTATAGAACCCGGTTCTGGTTCTAATGAACCCGTTAATGTTCTGGGTTGTCATGCTGTGTGACTGATGGAGGATATAATAAGATCATATTTGGACCTGGAACCAGTTTAACCATCGAAACCAGTGAGTTCAAAATGTATTTTTACTAAAAACGTTTTCAGGATTTTAAAATAATTTTCCTGTTTTTGATCTGCATAAACCTGAAAAAATAATTTACTGAAGACTGGAACAAACAGAACCAGAACAGAACCAGAACAGAACCAGTACAGAACCACAACAGAACCAGAACAGAACCACAACAGAACCAGAACAGAACCAGTACAGAACCAGAACAGAACCACAACAGAACCAGAACAGAACCAGAACAGAACCAGTTTAGAACCAGTTTAGACCCAGTTTAGACCCAGTAACCAGAGGTTCTGCTGTAGATTCTGGTTCTGTTCGTCACAGATACGGTTCTGGACCTTCATGCTGTGTGACTGATGGTGGATTTAAGATGATCTTTGGTTCTGGAACCAGTTTAACCATTGAACCCAGTAAGTTCTGATCCAGATCTTTAATGGTTCCAGTTCTGGTCCTAAATGTTCTGGAGTAACTTTGTAAACTTTAGATCAAAAAGTTCTTTTACTGAGTCGGGTTCTGTTTGGTGATTCTGTCATTGATGCAGAACCAGTTTAACCAGTGGAACCAGTTTAACCAGTAGAACCAGTTTAACCAGTGGAACCAGTTTAACTAGTTTAACCAGTTTAACCAGTAGAACCAGTTTAACTAGTTTAACCAGTTTAACCAGTAGAACCAGTTTAACCAGTTAGTGTTTCTGTTATAAATAAACGTTTCCAGTTGTAGGCGATTCAGATCCAAAGTTCCAGAACCAACACAGTTTCAGTTCTGGTTCTCTGGATCCGCTGATGGAAAAATAAACACGTAAATTTAATAAAACCAGTAAAAATCAAATAATTAATGGAAACCAGTTTAAACCTGAGACGTTAAACTGGATTCTTTTAAAGCGGGTTGGTTCTGGTTGGTTCTGGTTGGTTCTGCTCGGTTATTGTTGAGGAGATTCATATTGTGTGTTTACTGGGAACAAGATGATCTTTGGTTCTGGAACCAGTTTAACCATCGAAACCAGTAAGATTTTATGTTTTTATCTGATTATTCAGAAAAACATTTACTGATCATTAAATGTTTCTGCTCACCCTAAACCTTTATAAACTCTAGATAAAAGCTTTTATTTCTTCTTTTTTGATTTAATCCAACTAAAACTCAGACAAAAAGGAAAATAAGTAAAAAATCTAAGATGAAATTTAAATTTAAACCAAAAACAAATTAATAAAAAAACATCAAATTAACAATCCAAATAAAAATGATTTCAGGCAAAAATGAATGGAACAGAGTTTATATTTCAACGATCAGAACCGGCCGATCTGGTCAGAACCGGTCAGATCCGGTCAGAACCAGTCAGATCCGGTCAGAACCGGTTCTTGTTGGGGAGATTCAGGCTGTGTGACTGGAACCGGTGGAGTTAAGATGATCTTTGGTACCGGAACCAGTTTGACCATCGAACCCAGTAAGTTCTGATCCACAGGACACATGTTGGTAAAAACCAGTGGAACCAGTAAAACCAGTAAAACAGGTTTACATCCACAGAGTTTCAGCTTTTAATGATGATAAATTCAGAAACATTTAGATTCAGTGAAAACTCAGGATTATTTAAAACCAGTGATGATGTTGTTACTGGGCAAACTGGGAGTTTTTAAAACATTTTATTCTTTACACTGTAAAAAATCTGCAGTTTAATTTAATGACTAAAATTATGATTTGCTAAAAATATATAAAAATAAAACATTTTTAAAGTGGATAAAGTAATAGCTTAAGACTGGAGTCGGGTTGGTTGGGTCGGTCCGGTCCGGTTGGGTCGGTCCAATCAGATCCAGTTGGGTCGGTCCGATCCGATCCGGTTGGGTCGGTCCGGTCCGGTCCGGTTTGTGCCACTGAACCTCATGCTGTGTGAATTCTGGTTCCGTCAGGTTGACCTTTGGACCTGGAACCAGTTTAACCATTGAACCCAGTAAGTTCCGATGGAGATCAGAAACATGAATAATTAAAGTTGGAGTTATTATTTACAGTGCAGCGCCGTCTTCCCGTCCAGAACCGGACGTAAAAATTAAATTAAAGAAAAGCTGAATTTATGACCCAAATATCAGAACCAGCTGGTCCAAACTGGGTTTCTGGTACCGAGCTTCATGATGTGTGACTGGAACCGGATACAAGATCCTGTTTGGATCCGGAACCAGTTTGACCATCGAACCCAGTAAGTTCTGATTAATGTTGAATTTGACTGAATTAGATTCATAAATAAGTGAAATAAATAAAATTATTGATAAAAATGTTTTTAATAAAATCATAAAATTTTCTACCAGGTAATAAAATAATCAATAAACCTCATAATTAATGTGAATCGTTTGGATCAGAACCTGCTGCAGTTTGTCAGGTTGGGTTTTGGTTCTGGATCCTCCTGCTGTGTGAACACTGGTGTGAACAGGATCCTGTTTGGTACCGGAACCAGTTTGACCATCGAACCCAGTAAGTCTTTGGATCGGTTTGGTTTGTTATGGGCAGCAGCTATTGGTGATCAGTTATTGGTGATCAGTGATCAGTTATTGGTGATCAGTGATCAGTTATTGGTGATCAGTTATTGGTGATCAGTTATTGGTGATCAGTTATTGGTGATCAGTGAAAACTCCAGATTTTATTTTTATTCTGTAAATAATCATAAATTTAATCAGAACCAGAGAAAAATGAACATTTGGTTCTGACTGCAGAGCGTTTGGGTTTGGGTTCTGGTCCTCGGTTCTGTGGCTGCTGGAACCGGTCGGTACCGGATCGTCTTTGGGCCTGGAACCAGTTTGACCATTGAACCCAGTAAGCTTCCAGTTCTGGTCCCAGAGGTTCTGTTGACATGAAGAACCAGAACCGGGTTGAACCAGAACCAGTCGATTTAAAACAGTTTTAGAGAAACTGATTGAATTTAAAACATCTGCAGCAGAAAATATGAACCAGAACCAGAAAGTTTGACAATAATCTGAGATTATTAGATTAATTCATTTCACTGAGTTACCAATCTGATCAATAAGCAGATATTGGTTATTGATTTACTGTAAAAACATGTCAGAAATAATATTTCCTGTTTGATGCTACAAAAGTTTTTAATATCAGAAATAATAAATTATAGAAATTTAACAGAATAATCTGTAACAAAGAGACAAGCAGACATTTTAACCCGAACCGGGTCCAACCAGAACCGGGTCCAACCAGAACCGGGTCCAACCAGAACCGGGCCCAGTCAGAACCCGGTTCTGGTTGTGGACACCGGATCACGTTTGCAGCTGGATCAAAATGAATCATTGAAAATAGTGAATATTAATGTAAACTCTAAAACCATCCAGCAGGTTTTACAGTGAAACGCTGCACTGTAAAAACTGAAACTAATCAGTTTTATTAATGTTTTCTGGTTAATTATGGAATCAAGTCAGAAATCATTAAATTATCGTCTCAAACTTCAGTTTAAACATTTTATTTCAACAGAAAATGAAAAATAAAATCTTCTGTCTGCGTTTTAATATAAATAAAGTTTTTATCATCGTTTACGTTCCTGCAGCCGGTTTGTGATCTGGTTCCAGTCGCTGTGTGAACGCTAACAAGCTTATCTTTGGGAAGGGAACCAAACTGCAGGTTTATTCCAGTAAGTGGAATATTTTCTTTTTTCTGCTCATCGGAAGTTAAAACATTTAAACAAACAGGAATCTGAACATCTGAGTTTTATTCTTTCAGATTCAATAAAGTGAATAAAAACCTGCAGAAACCAGGCAGGAGGAAAACCTGAGGATTTATTTCTGTCTCTGGGACAAAACGCAAAACGTCAAATATTTCATTTCCATGTCGATCATTTTGATCTGAGCGAGTCGATCAGAACCAACATGGAGGTTCTGCTGGTTTCACATGAGACCATTTGGATCTGAAACGGTTTTTATTCATCAGGCAGAAAAAAGATGATTTATATTTGTCTCATTTTCATCATAAAATGTAAACAGAACCAGGCAGGTTCTGATGTCGGCATGGGAATATAGTATTATTATTATTATTATTATTATTATTATTATTATTATTATTATTATTATGTTCATCGATGACTTTATCAGATAAAATGTTTATTATTAAATAGATTCTGACTGGAGGGCTAAACGGGCCCAGTGGTTGTTGCTCTTCTGGTCCTGGTTCTGGTTCTGGTCCTGGTTCTGGATGTTGTGTTTGTCACAGTGTGTCTCTTTCTGCAAACCGACTCGTCTTTGGTACCGGAACCAAACAGTTTGTCCACCTCAGTGAGTTCAGCTGTTTGTTTCATAATAACAGACTGTTAATTAATATTATTTATAGATATATAAATACATCTATATTTAATATTTATATATAAATATGTCTATGTATTAATGAATCGTATTGTGATCAAATATCTCCATAAACCTGCTGCATTGAAACTTAAACATGTTTCACTAAATACTTTACAATCAGAACCAGGAAGCTGCTGAAAAATCTTCATGTCTCCAAAGGAGATAAAAAATATAAAAATCCCAAATATTTCATCATAAGCACTTAAAAAACTGAAATAAAAGTTAATTAGTCTGAAATAAAACGTGACTCTTGTATAAATATGTAATCCTGTTGTCATGGTAACGGTTCTGGTCTGGCTGCCGTTCTCGTCAGGAACCGATTCTCTGTGTGACTGGAAACTATAAAGTTTTATTTGGACCCGGATCGCGGCTGATGGTTCAGAAACGTGAGTTTCATGTTAATGTTCTGATCAATAGAACCTGATCTGGACCATGCTGACCGTTTACATAAAGTTACATTAAATCTGCAGCTTCTTCACTGTAAACTTTAATTCTTTACATTTTGATTTTTCCCAACTAATCACAGAAAAACACTTTTAATATTTAATCTGGGTAAACAAATGTTCAGATTGTTGAATAATCCCATGGTAAATATGATAAATAATCCCTGTGGTGACCTCTGTTTGGTTCTGTTGGTTCTGTTTGGTTCTACTGGTTCTGTTTGGTTCTGCTGGTTCTGTTGGTTCTACTGGTTCTGTTTGGTTCTGCTGGTTCTGTTGGTTCTGCTGGTTCTGTTTGGTTCTGCTGGTTCTGTTGGTTCTGCTGGTTCTGTTTGGTTCTGCTGGTTCTTGTTCAGAGCCGCCACGCTGTGTGTCTGGATCTGGAAACAGGAAAATGATTTTTGGTGAAGGAACAAAGTTGACTGTTGAACATCGTG